>NC_142845.1:6666666-6969696 GCF_061612785.1 Hesperophylax consimilis
TGACTAGTCGGAATTCCAAACAAGTCAGTTACAATTTTAATATTGTCCTTTTGTCCTACCTTCCTATTCTATTCCTACACCTCTCTGTGCTATTGTAGTCAGTCTGTTACAATAATCCGCATAGCTCACTATAAAACCGCATTCGCGCGAGATCTTACCTCGCTTATTTTATTACATCTTAACATCCGCGCCAGGATTGTGCAAGCCGTTACGTGTTCAGTGCCATGATCCCTGAGGAGATTAAACAGGAAGAAACGAGTGCCCTTGTTCCTAATGGTGAGTCCTTCCTTCCATACAACATATTATTATCTTATGTGCAGTGGTAATTACACTAACATCTAAGGTCCTTCGACAAACATTTTTTGCACTCCTAAAACAACATAACATAACAAAATTATACAAATACATAATGACGTACACATTCATACACATTATAACATAATAATAATATTAACACAGAGATAACATAATTTAAATATCAACCACGTGGAGGTCAACAGTGATAGTATCTAAAACAATAAAAACTATGTATACTTGCATAAGTGGTGCAGCCTAAATAGATTAATCATAAAATATAAACTATACAAATATGTCTGACACAAACTATTTCTTTCAGCGAACCAAGTCTTTAGCATAATATTTGGTTTTAGATTTGTACTTTTTTGAATTTCGGCATATTTAAGCAATTAGGTATCATGTAGTTTGGCGTTCTTAGTCCACCATCTTCGTTAGTCCATCATTTTACGTAAAAAGAGTACTGTAAGTAGTACATGTTCTCACCACAAAAACCAACAAATAAATGCTGAAGGTAATGAAATCATTGGTAAATTCCTCCATAATAAATATTTTGTATCTTGTGCTGACTAACAACTACCATAGTAAGCAAGGACACTAACTGGTCTCACCTCTGGCGGCCGTCTCAATGAGCCAGCGGTCCAGCTCGCGCGTGTTCTCCGGCAGATTGGCCTGCAGAGATACGTCTCTCGCCGTGCGGTACAATTGGTCCCTGTAGGCCGGACTGACTCCCGCTTCCCTCACTAGCTGCAACAGAGCTCCCCGGGCGTGGCCCCTGGCCGCCGCAAAGTGGAGCATGGACTGACCGTGCTCATCCTAAAAAATTGATAAAAATTAAATCAAAATTGATCCATTTGTATTGGTTTTGCCGCTGAGAGTTTTTTTCTAGAAAAGGTGAGAGGTTTCGAGATTCATAGACTAGCCAAACGAGATATTCAAAAGACCCTAGGTAGTTACTATAATAGTTAATCTGTCTTTTGGACATTACCTTAATTTGGCTCCAATTTTTTACATTTAATTGAAAAAGACATGATAAATAATGTAAGTCTCAACACAAATTCATACATGGGACCAACAAAGGCATCTACTGCGGACAGATTGCGCTTCAAGCCTGTATTTCGATGTTTTTCTCGTTTCTTTTTACATATTTATTTATTTTTTTTAAATTTTCTTTTAAATCATTTAATTTCCTTTCTTTTAATTTCATCTATTTCCTTTATTTTTGTTTCTTTTAATTTCCTTTCAATTTAAGGAGTTAAAGATTCAATTAAAATTTCTGCTATCTCGGAACAGACTCAGCCTAGTGATGTGGTTTATAACAAAACATCTATTTGTATGTAAGAATTAATTTATTTTGTTGTTAAAATAATTTTATTTATTTAAAATAATTTTTCTTTCATAATTTTTTAACCGAAAAGCGCCTTCTTCATTTTGACCTGATTTAGATGTTCTAGTATGTACCTACAAGAGTGTAGACTATAGTTTACACTCTTGTACACTATAGTTTACACTCTTAACCGATAAGCGCCTTCTTCCTTTTGATCTGATTTAGATGTTCGAGTAGAGTGTAGACTAGTAGTAGTTTTTCTATAAAAAATAGTAAAATTATAATTTATCTAACCCTATTATCACTGCTAAAAGCCGCTTCGGGCCCCCCCGGCGTGACAGGCACGGGCGGCGTGGGGGGCAGGGCAGGACGGCCGCCGGGCCCCAGGAGCGCTGGGCCCGAAGGTAGGCGTTGCGGGGCCATGCTATGCGGGGCCATGCTCTGAAGGGGCATGGTCTGCACGGGGCCCAGGCCGTGCTCCGCCTCCGTGGCCTTGACCTCTTCATGGAGGGGCTCTGTGATTAGGGCTGCTGTCTCCTGATTTAAACAAGGTTTAAACAATATTAATAAAACATATTTGACTTTAAAATATTGACAAAAAGGTCAATTCTAAGCTGTATAATCCAGACCCGGAAAGCAGCTGGTTTTAAGCAGTACCTCTTATAGATTTATTCATTTTAAATAAACAAATAAAATTAAGTTAAATAACTAAAATTCAAATAAAATATAAATTAAATAAAAAATATCAATACAAGTAGGCATACATTTCATTAGGCATTTATAAATTTCTATCAATTGTGTTGTTGTGCGGTTGACTGGGTAGTCAGCAACCATTCGTTGCAGAGCTCCTTGCTTCTTGTCGATAGTCAATTAGGTGGCCTCAGGAATTGAGTGGCTGTGGGAGAGGGGGGGGGGGGGGGGCGACGGCAAGAAGAATGAAGGTTTTGGAGATTTTCACTGTCGACAATATTTTTTTGGTTTATTTTGTTTATCTGAATAAATAATTTGAAAAAATGATAACTAAGGACGGGTTGTTTCGGAGAATTTGAACAATTCATCAAATTTCAATTTTCATTTTCAAGTTCTGAGAAAGATTTTTTAAAGTAATGTTTTGGAACCTTAGTAGGTTAAAAAAACGAGCAGCAAAGTTATTGAAAAATAGAAAATAACGATTGAAAGAAGGCGGAATATAAATTTATTTTAGGCCACTGTTCCATGATAACAATTTTGTATATACGTCACAATTATAGTGATCTCCCTTATTCTAAAAAACACTTGAATGATAATTTTTTTTTCTCAAAACACGATATTTTCAAAGATTTTATTACAAACGCAAAAAAAAATAATAAAAAAAATTAATATACGAAAATTCATCAACTCACCCCAGTCTTGATCCTCGACTTGTTCTGATTAGCGAAGTTATACAGGTAGGTGGCGAGAAAGGCGATGGGGTCCTTGGGCCGCGTGTTGGCCACCTCTGTCAGTCCCTTGATGAGCGGGTCACCCAGAGCTGCGAACACATCATCACCTTCTTTACAGAGCGAGCCGACCCCTGCCGGGGTATAAAACCCACCGTTTGTCATTGTTACCGACGATTGAAACTATTATTATTTAACTAATTTCTAGAAAATTTATCATTTTATGAACTGAAATTAATAAACGTGTTCCATTTTTTATTAAAAATTGAAAAAAATAATTTTGGTATTTCAAGATTTTAGAGAGGTAATTTTACAGATTTTTTTATTAAAATAGTTTGAATTTGCCCCATTCGGTTGTCGTATGATTCTTATATTATTTTCATTACTTTGTCTTTCTTTGTATTTTATATTGAGGAAGAAAATTAAAACTTTACAAAGGTCAAAAAACTACGATCGACTATTAATTATCTGAAAATGTCACCCATGGAAGGCGTAACAATTCGAATTACATACAAATTATTTCTACGATACATATGTCATTATAACCGTTTTATTTATTTATTTATTGGATGATTTGTATAGCGCCGCTTTTGTGAGATACCGTTATATTATTATAACCTAAACTAGTTTTAACTCGGTTAAAACGCTCGTTTTGATAATTAACTTATACACGGACAAAACTAACTGACATGAAATGTTGTTAATTTTTTAAAAATCTGGTCACATTATTCGTTTTCCTGTTAAAAACGGGACTAGAGGCCTGTAACGAATGATTTGACAAATTTCATAACAACCCATCAGTAAACCACGACATGTTATGAGGAAGTCGGTACACGTGTTTTTCAAATTAATAGTATTTTTTCGGACAGGGCCACCTGCGTTGAACACATGTTCAGATATATTCTGAATTACTTATATTTTATTGGGAAATGGTCATGCAGTCACATTTTTAACAGCATCTTGATAAACAAGCCGCACTCATTTTTCTCCGTGTAATATAAATAATTGTATTTTTTAAACTCTAATAGTTTGTAACACAGTTGACACACTGAACTGTTGAGGTTTACTAAAGCAACAGCAAAATCTCCCAATCACTTTTTACTTGCGAACTTAACAATTCGTTAAGCTTATTTGAATTATTGTGTAAGAATTCTATTAACGTGTAATTCTAAATGTAACAGTAATATAAATGAAAAGTGTTACAAAACCCACTGAAAAACAGTTTTTGAGAGTAAACAAGAGTTTAACGTGAATAAATAATTTGCGTGCTGTACAAGACAAACACGACAGCTAACTGACAGTGTTTGCTGGGCGCGAGGAATTCAAAGAAACTCACGTAAAAAGCTCACATGATGCTAGCGACCATATAATATGGAATAGGCAATTAAGCTTTATCACGCCATCGAAATATCGATAAGTACTAAATACATCATGGATACCAACACGAGGACGTAGGTCATAGGAAATAGAATGGTGCTTACACGAGGCGAGGTATCTGCCCTCTTCGGTCCGGAATATGGGAATATCCACCTGGCCATTGTTACCCTCGCTTGCCGTCTCTGAAAGTATTCATCAAATATTAAAATGGCTTTTTCAATCGATGCCACTCCGATCGAAAACCTACAAACAACTTATAAGTAAAACATCTCCACACGCCTAGCACTGGAATACGAATATATGTATGTTATTCAGGTAGACTATTTTCTAAGAAAACTGCGTTACACAAATTAATTTGCTTTTGGTAGTTTTTTTATCGATTCGGATAAACCGTGACACATATAAATTGATGGATTTAAAGCAATGTTGTCGGGGTGTCTAGTGTGGTGCTAAGTAAGTGATTGATGGTATGCCAGATGTAAGACCAAATAATGCTAAATCATGACGGTTTTTCGATTTAGCAAGCTCCAAAACAAGCTTACATATCTCAAACAAATTGAAAATAATAGTTTTTTTACCGTACAACATATTTACACAGGGTGTCCGGAAACTCGTAGTACAAGCGGGAAACTGGTGAATCTACATCACATTTGGAGTCGATTTTGTAGTTTATTTTTTTTTTGATTTGAGCTTTCGTTATCGAGTAAATCGAGTTAGAAGTTGATTTTTTTTTTTTTTAATCAAATTCTTATAAATTATTACTGAAGATCAAAGTACCCAACTAATTAAAACTATTTGAAAGTAAAACAAATGAAGAAACTCGGATTTGAAGCATTATTTTGAAATCACCCTTCATTTAATCCGGTGTAATCATAAAATATTTCTGCCCTGCAGGGTTAAAACATCTGTTGTTCAACCCTAAACACCAGAAAAAACTTTAACCCTAAAATAGCCGAAAAATATTTTTTTTTGGTTTTTTTTTTTTTTTTTTGTGAAAATGCTCAAATCAAAAAACTTTATATTTATTTGGGTTCCCCATGTGGTGTAGATTCTCCAGTTTCCCGCTTGTACTACGAGTTTCCGGACACCGTGTATATGCATAAAACGTTTAGTAACCGATATTCAAGATGACCTCAATGGTTTGTAATATGTAATAAAACATGCCAAAATGAGCAAAAAAAACCACACAAAACAATCAGTGTTTTTCAAACTATGTACAAACAAGTGCAATAATAATTATAAGGGTATAATATTGGGTTTCAAGGGACTTTCTTCACCAGTGATTCCTGAAATTATTTGGAGTAAAAAATGTTAAAGAAATTTTGGTGAAATCTTTGATGTTTTTTTTTAAATTTTTGATGCTTTTTTTCATTTTTCACTTACTTCCAGTCACTCAAACGAGTAAACGCCCAACATTCCACATCGACCCTAGCACAGTCCAGTGCCTATTGATTTTCTATGTTTTATAGAAAACAAATACACTAAAAATTTAAGAAGACCAACATTTTTTACTCCAATTAAATCAGGAATCACTGGTTAAAGTAAACAAGTACATCCCTTAACACCCTGTAAATTTATATCAAGCATTACAAAAGCAGTAAGCATAGTACGAAATATAAATGAAAAGGGGTTAAATATTTGTATTTCTTTATGTATTGGTTCTCTTAGGTACGATGGAGTTTTAAACCTGAACAACTTCTTACACACATCGGATGCATTGGTGGTACGTGGAACTTATATGAGATTTGAATGTGGAAAGTATTAATAGAGCTGGCGTGATTTAGCGGAGCGAATGGAAATATTGTGCTGACAGAACACGCAACTTTGAACATTAAAAGTTTTGCAGTTGTAAGTAAAATAAAACAAATTGTTAAACACTACAGCCCAGTTTCACGAAAGTTAAGCTACGCATTGTCGTGCTTAACAGCTGTAGATGGAAAGAGTATGTTGGAACTGTAAGATTGATGTCAGGAATATGTTGCAAAGCAATTAGAAAAATGGTTTAAATAATTTATTGTAATATGCGGAGTTAGCTGAACGTTCGTGATGTAGGCCTACTCTGTACGATACTGTTGGAAGTACTGACCTAAGTATCCGATGGTAAGTAAGAAGTATCTCACACCCCTTTTCAAAAGCATTCACTAAAATATCACTTCTAAATTCGGTTACCACTTAAGCCACTAAAGCTACTTTTAATATTGTGATTAGAGTCTAATAATGATGGATGCGTTTTTGTTTAATGGTTTTTACTAAGCAAATAAATAATAAAAAAAAATAGTTGTATCGGTTTGTCCATTTCAAATTATATATCAGCATCCACCAAGTTGCTTCTTTTTCTTCTAAAAATATTGACAAACATTTCTGCGATATGCATCGAGTTCTGCATCGCCAAGTCCTTCTCGAGCTGAATGATGTTTCCTACGGCCGTAGTATAGTCGTGGAACGTCTGCAGCTCCGTCACACCCAAGCTCTGGTAGTTGCCAATCCTCATTATCTCCGGACTGTGGGTCTCTCTGTGATTCAAGCCCCTCACAGTACACAAGTGTTTTAGGTGCTCCGGATCCTTGCTGAGGTAAGGCAAGTTGATTGTGATGTTAAAGTGAAGAGAGTTCCCAAGAAAACTTGGCCTCGCCGAAAGATAACCGAGCTTGTCGTCCCATTTGAATTTGAGATTTTCCCCCAGGTGAAGCATTACTCTGGAAATGATCGAGTAAGCGTGCCCAACTTCCGCCGGATGATGATGCGAAGTACACGTCAAGACTCGAATATGGTCTTGCACGCTTATCCAAATAGCCAGATTACCATCGTGACTTAAAAATACTCCCCTCCCGTAAGGCCAGTGCTTGCCATGCAAACGTTTATCGTCATCGAGTTCATTGCTGTCGGCAAGAGGGATGAGCAGACCCGAAGCAGCCAGAATGGCCCGTATCTCGGAAGGAGTTTCCAGCACCTCATTCATAGTGTAGTAAGTTCCAGCTTTCTCTTCCGTTCGTACTTTGACATAATTCATCACTTTGGTAAATTCATCACTCAAGAAAATTGTTGTCAATTGCCTCTCCACCATCTCTAGCTGTCCAACATTCATATTTAGGGGAAGTTCAAAAGCTTCTAAATTTCGGCTACATTCTATTGTGCCAGCTAGAACATTCTTGCCTGGGGGATCAATATTAAGGTTGACGAAGATGTAAGGTGTTTCAGAATCGATTTCATTTAAGTTTGGCTTAGGTAAAAATAAGGATTCAGGGTGTTTCTGAAAGTCAGAATAAATATTGATGCAGTGTAGATCCTTGATCAAGGGTAACGTAAACTCTTCAAATACTGTGTAGGCGTAGTAATCAGGTGCGACTACTCCACCGTTAAAGTCTTCTTCTACTGCTTCTATGGCGTTTTTGTTATCTGGGAGTTTTTTGACGGCCGGCCAGATGACGTCGAAGAGGTTGTGGTCAAGTTTGGTGATTCTATGTTTGATCTTCTCGAAGACGGGCTTGGTGAGGAAGCGGCCGAGGAAGGTGGTGGGCGGACCCTGGTTGGAGGACGCGCTGGGCGGCGGCACGGAGCGCGAGGGTCGGCGGTGGTCCTGAAGCAGGCGGAAGCAGCGCCCCAGCACGGACAGAGTCTCGGCGTCCGTCAGCTCTCGCCGGGAGGTTACTACGTCGTTGTTTACTGACCCCACACAAGTAACATTCGTCAATTTCTCAATTAATATCGCCGAGAGTTCCGTTATAACTACTCTCACTGTTCTATTACCTACTCCTTTTCGTTTCTGAGAAAGATTCAGTAATAACGGAGCTATCAGCGGTATGCCTATTAAATAAATTATTAACAAAATATTTATACAAAATGAAAAATATATTATGATATGAAGCATTTTCTATCAAATGTGATGAAGATATTTAATTAGCATTTTAATGTGATTTAAGATAATAAGTTTCTACAATAAGTTATTAATTAAATTGCATACATTGCTTTTTGCACAGATTATTATATAAGTAAAGAGTTTTTTTTAATAATTCTAATAAGTTATGTACATATAAAATAATATTCATATAAAAATCACCCATTCTTTCAGAAGCGCTCGGGGTTTGAGTAATAATTGCTCATTACATTACCGACAAACTGATTCATCAGGAGGTGGTTGGTGAACGACTAAAATTATTAGTGTTAAATTTTGTGTTGAAAAAGTCCAACAGAAATTTGCCAATTCAAAAACAACTAAAATAACCCATGGCGTGTAACACGAAACAAACTGTTTTGCCATAAAACTCATAAATACATTTGCCGTTCCAACTGCTTACATTTTACCCATTAAATACACACATGCTTGCGGCATTCCAAAACCAATAACCAACAGGGGTCATTGTTAGTCCATTCTTAGAAAAATACAATTGTTATCATACCTTTGTCGTTGAGCATCTCATCAGCTAAGCTCTCCTCTGCACCAAATTCTTTCAGGAGTTGCTTGTGACTTAGATACTTATCATTTTGTTGATATTCCTCAGGGGTTCGTCCATTCTGTTTAAAATGTTATAATAGTTTAAAGACATATATTCAGAAGTTCAAGGTGTTATGTCCACTATTGAACTAACACAGACTGGTCATTTTAAATTTTGATGAATGTTTCCTTCAACTTTTTGCTTCTGTGTATATACATATATATGTACTGCCTTACAAATAATAAATTTTCGACAACAGTGTTAACCAATAAGTGTTTTTTTTGTGTACTTATACATTGTATGTGGTGTGTTTTGTCAAAAACCCATCTCAATTACAAGAAAATTAAATTGGGATGTACCGGCGTATAGATTAAAAATTATCCGAGGTCTTCATTTCAGCAAATCAATATTTCAAACGGTTTCGATAATTTGATTTTCTGGTAGTCTAATGTTAAGTTAAAAATTAGACACACCTACTTCAGTGGTTTAGAATTCAATATAATAAGATAAGGCGATGAATAGAATAGAACAAACTTGACGAATAAACATTTTTGTTAGGAGATATTTAAAAATAACTTTTCAACTGGCCGCAACTTTCTGAACTTTTGACCAGATCTAAGGACGGGTTGTTTTGGAGAATTTGAACGATTCATCAAATTTCAACATTCATTTTCGGGTTCTGTGATAGTCCTATTCAAGTTCTGTTAGCGTTAGTTCTTAAGCTAGTTGCTTGACGGAGCTGAAATAATAACAGAGCTTGAAAAATCTTTCATAGAACTTTAACACAGAAAATTAACTTTGAAATTTGAAGAATTATTAAACTCTCCGAAATAACCCGTCAGTAGTATAAAGGATTCATCAACCATTGATGCCACTCCACCTCAGCTTTCCAACCATCGTTGGAGGAAGTGCAAGATAGGTGAAGAATACTTACATCATCTTGATCCTTGGGATTGGCTCCCATATTGAGGAGTATATTGTAGTAGTGGCCATTGTCCTTTAACACCGCTGCATAATGAAGGGCTGTTCTGCCCTCGAAGTCCACTGCAGAAAGGGTCTCGGGAAATCTGAGAAAATATACGAAGAACTAGCATTTGCTTTGTAACACTTGGTACTACAACAAAGACGTAATCACTGAAATTTGATTTAAGATTTTAACGTGATGGCTTCATGAGGATATTGAAGTGCAGTTAGAGGAGAGTAAGTGAAGTGAGAAGCGTTTTAAATTTGGTTCACTTAAAAAAATATTTTTTTACTTTAAAAGGGGGCGATGAACCAAATGATTCAGGTGAAAAATAAAATTTTGAGGTATGTTCTCACCTTCCGGCTAGGTAGCGCACAACAGGCGTGTGTCCGAACAGCACGGCCACGTGCAGGGGCGTAGCGCCCGCGGGGCTCACCTGGTCGCGGGCCACGGCAAACTTGCGCCGGTCTAGCGCCGCCTGAAGATCACGCAGGGCTCCTTCGCGGGCTGATATGTGAACGCGCTTTATCTTTCCCTGTAAAAAATAAAGTATCACTTACATTTCTTAGTTTTCTTCCTATAATTCTTATAAGAACCTACAAAGAATACAGGTAAATCTAGAAAAAAAAAAGTTTTGTCATTAATGGAGAGTTACCATATAAGACGGAACATTGTCCAGGAAGGCCTGCAGCTCGGGGTTCCTGGCCATGTGTCCCACGAGTCTCTCGCCCTCTCCGTTGAGGACCAGCGCCGCCAGCTGTTCCATGCTGCCGCTGTCAATCAACATCTGCACCTCGGCATCATCGAGGTTCATGTCCATCTACGAGGAATATTGAAATATTTAAATGATTTGTTTTAGTTGTCCTATTTTACTTTGACGTGGAAATGTCTTTAAAATAGATGCCGGTGTGTGTGGAGCAATCGCGCAGAAATAAGCGTCAGTTTCTGTCGGGGTAAATTTGAACTTCAATATTATAGCACCATTTAAGTCTCATTTTAAAAAAGAAAGTTGAATGTGTGTGCCAGTACCTACTACTCTGATTTTCGTTGGGGCCGGACGTCGCCAACTGTGCAGACGCAAAGTGAAGCCCCGATTTTCAACTTTGCCAGAATTACAAAAACTGAGCAGGAAAGCGTAGAATATAAAATTTCATAGATGAATTTTGATAATATTCACAAAAAAAAACTGAAAACACTGGGCCTGAACCCAAAACCAATGTGCAATCTTACGTGCATACCTTCAGAAATTCTTTAAATTTTAACTAATGAATTAGTTGGACAAACCAAACACACAAGGGAAACATTGTTTGAAAAAAAAAAATAGATTTGACATTTTCAAATAATTTCAAAGACATGATGTATCCTTCTTGTACCACTACCTTCTACCCTGTATTCAATAAATTTAAGTTGCAAATGAATTGATCAATTCAAAACAAACATGTGATCTAAATATATTGCAAGATATATTGACTATAACACACGATTGACGTTTTAACGAAAATAACCGCGTCTGTGTCCAACACTGCCTATCCACATCATTTCTGCCTAAAATTTTTGTGGATGTGTATTATCTTAGGTAGCCAGTGTTACAGCAAGAAACGTCATATTTACGTGGGAATATGCTGAGTAAAAGATTACCGTTTTTATTCCAAAACTATCAGAACAGAAACAAAAGTCGGTCTCGAATAATCTGCAAGATATTTAGATTTAGAACCTCTTTATGATCTTTTCCCATATCTTCTTTCTCTGTAAATTTTTGTGAATATTTAATTTGTAAGAAAAATTGATATATAAGATGTAATAAATTAAAATGAATCCCACAGTCTATACACCCAAGTGGCACATCTTATGGGTGACATTCTTAGTTGGAAAAGCGAATCAAATTATGAAATGGGTCTTAAAGGGAACTGCCGGCTTCGGATAGGTGAAAGACGTCAGCTCAAACAAAAATACTTGAAGAAGGCTTGATGTATCCAAAGCTTGAGGACATCTTCTCGTTTCTCGCTTCCATCAATTCTCCCTTACACGCATCTATCTACCATACACACTACAGAAGACTAATGAAAAAGAAATGTATGCTAATTGGAGAGGTTACAAAAAGATGAGTTGCTGGGAGTAAAATTAACTCTCAGAAGTGGAATGCACACTTGAAAATTAAAACTCTTCAAAATATAATAAACACATTTGTAATAACAATAAAAAACAAAGTATGTCTAAGTACGTAAAAGATTTAAGATGAAAGCTAGAAATACTAAATGCAATTATATTAGGATTGAATCCTTTGTGTATGCGGATGCGTACATTCTTCCATAATTACCAAAATGGTAGGTTAATTTAAAAACGACTTATCAAGCCTACTATGCATCATACAGCCATTTTTTTTGCACATCTAAAATTTTCATTTAATGATGTTTCTGTTTATTGGTAGCCTACGGAAAATGATTTTTTTATTACTTAGTAAATTTAGGATGTTAAAAAAAGTTTTTATGATCATGAATAAAAAAATACGAAAAAGTTGTGTGGTGGTAAGCAAAGTATTTTCACACATCTGTCATCCATTAAAAAAACTTGTGTGGTGGTAAGCAAAGTATTTCCACATATCTGTCATCCATTAAAAAAACAATACCAATAAAAAATCGGGGTTCAAAGAAGAGTTCGTGCAATGTGTGCAGTTTTTTTACTGAAACTTCATAAAAAACATGTTTTGTAAAAATGACATGCACGTTCAGTGATGTTTTAGTGCAAAACGGAAGATAAAGCAGGCAAATAATTTATGTTGGTACAAAATATGAATTTTGGTTCTAAAAACGAAAATAAAGAAGTAATAATTAATAGTGAAGCAATATTAACAAAGCTGATTCCATGCGATACAGGAGAGTATGTACAACATTAATATTAAGAACACCATCCCAGTTTTGGTTTCACATTTGATCTTGGAATAATAAACACAAGAAGTATTTAGGAAAGAGTGTGTGCAACATAAATAATGGCTTCAAATATTCCGAGTGGTTTTTTGAGAACCATTACCTCGTCAGGAGAATTATTATCATTCTCCCTGTGGTCAGCATCGAGGGAATCTACTTCAGGGTCGGCATTGATGACTCCTTCTATAGTAGATTCACTGCCTTGGGAGTGACGACCTGTGATGGAATATTATTGTAAACAAAACAAACATAAGAGCTGAAAATATTTACAGTAATTATCTTTATCTAAGTATTTGGTTTCAATATTTTACAGCTATTCTATTGGTGTGCAGTGCAGCACTGATGTTCATCAGAACTCAAATCTAGTTTCCTATAATCATGCAAATTTTATAATTCAATTTTACCCTGCTAAAAATTCCTTTTTTTTCAGTTGCCAATTGATTGTTCGTTCCAATTTCTTAAACATTTTTACGATAAGAATCATTACCTTTTGAACTATGCTTTTTTTTCATGTCCTCGACATCTAAAACGTCAGCCGTATCAGCTTTGTGGGCATCTCCGTATTCCGAAACACTTTCACCTCGCACGATCCCCTCATCATCATCGTTGTCATCGAGGTCATGATTAGCTCGGCTATCTGCAACTTTATCATCAATACCATCTATATCTGGATCATCTCCTTTCTCATCCTCTACATCATGAATCTTAGACCCTTTATGCTGACTATCAAAGGATTTCTCTTTCTTAAGGCTTTTGCTTTCAATGGCAATAATTTCGTCGTCCTCCAAGTCACTCGATGTATGTCTTCTATAGTTTGTGGGTGTCGATGTGTTAGTGTGCCTTCCATCTTTGATTGGTGTCGATGTATTACTGTGCTTAACATCTTTGGTTGGTGTCGATGCATTGCTGTGTCTCCCATCTTTAGTTGGTGTCGATGTACGGCTGTGTTCTTCGTCTTTGTAATGAGTATTACTGTGTCTAACGCCTTTAGTTGGTGTCGATGAATTACTGTGTATTTCATCTTTAGTTGGTGTCGATGTATTACTGTGTCTATCACCTATAGTAGGCGAAGGTGTATTACTGTTTTCACCGTCTTCCAATGGCAATGGCGTATGTTTGTTTTTCATTGATACTGGTATTTTAGTGCGAGGGTCATTATGTGCTGACGCTGTTTTTGACATACGATCGTTAGTATGTGTTGTCGTTTCTGGTGATGCAGGGGGAGTGTGCTTACGGCTAGGTGCAGTTTTTGGAAGAGTTGCAGATTTTTTATGAGTGCTGTGTGCAGAAACATGTGATTTAGTAGTATGTAAATCATCAGTAGAAATGTTAGAGTCGTCATGAATATGTGTAACTGTATCAATTGACCCAACATCCGCACTGACTTTTTCACTGTCTTCACCTTCAGAACGATTGCCTTCATTTAACCACGTTTCAGTTTCTTTATTATCCTGAAAAAAAATCTTTCATTATTGTAGCAATCGGATGTTTTTCGACTGCTTGTATTAAATTTGTACAGAATAATAAAATTAAACATTGAATCAATAAAAATATGAAAGCGGAGCAACTAAAATGCTTCTCACACAAGAAGTGTTGACATTAATCTTACTAACGTTTTCTGACGCCTGTTCATTGTCTAAATCATTCTCAGTATCCATGTCTCCATCATCGTGATCCAAATCAAGATCTTCACTAAGGGCTTCCCGGGTTTCTGTGTCCGGGGAGAATACCTCCGGAGAGTACTTGTCAGGTATGCTCACTCCCGTTGGGATGGGCGGGACGGATGAGGGCTTTTTGGTAGCTGTTGCAGGAGGTAATAGTTTCTTTGGTCTAGCGGGCTGTGGGGCTGTTTGGACATCCGCTTTCAACAAATTCCAATCCCAAGAAGGAGGGTAAGTTGCGCTGGCAGTTCTCGGGGCTTCAGGAATCACAGTGAGTTGTGACTTGTCAATGTCTGTCGGACGATTTTTGTAGAACCCGGCGGATTTCAATTTCTGAAACCAAGTATGCTTTTATGAAGTGGATGTTGGTTAATAACATTGATCTCAACAGAAAATATTCGATTGAAAATGAGGTTGTACATTATCTAATTTTCCCTCCTGCGCCCCGTGCCCCACCAGGACATTGTATATGCGATCTTCGTCCTTGGCAAGGATGGACCAATGTAGTGGAGTCCTTCCGTCATTATCAACGGCAGAAGTACCTTGGGGAAACCTTCCAGCGATGTGCGCCGCTATATCATAGTGGCCCAATCCCGCTGCCTAAAAATACACAATTAAAATATAATTTTCAGTTTAATATTCAAAAAACGGGTTGTTTATTGTATACATCGCTCAACTACGCCTGGATAATTAAAACAAATAAAATTCCATTAAATGTTATTAATTAAATTGTCAAGTATCATTGTTCCGACTTATTCATTGATTTGTAAGATTATTAATCTCGACACAGGCTAGTCCTAGTGAGGTTAATAATTATAATGTAAACAGTGATACCGCATGGAAAGAAACAATAAATAAATAAATTTTTTGACTTCTTCCACTTATTTTAATTCAACTCATTTACGAGTAAATGTTATAAATACAGAATGCTGAGTGATATAAATTTATCGAGAAATCTAATACCAGGCCAACTGTTAAAGTTTTTCCTCCAGTTAACAAAATAAATTCCTTCCCCCGATAAAGTGAAAAACACACAGAATAATTTTGTCGCTTGTAAAATAATGTGTTATAATAAGAAAATGCTTTAAAATTATAATGCGAGTACACGGTGTTCACATTAAGAAGCACGTCATAATTTCAAGCGATAACAGATTAAGAAAATTACATTCTTTTGTTTCACGCGAACGCATTCAACCTTTACAAAAAATTACGTAAACGCCATGAAAATTCTACCTAACTAGGTTGTATGCTTGAATAATAATTACAATAAAGGAACTCGGGGCTTAGGATCACAAGGGCCTAACTACAAAAAATGGTGTTTTGAGTTAAGCTTGATTTCAGTAATGTCATGATCATATTTATTAGTGATATGAAGCTCTATCTTGTACATACTGCCATTTAAGAGATACAGATGGGCATATCAGTTGGGCATACAGTTGGGCATATGAGCATACCAATCTTTATTTGAGTTTATTTCAAAACAGTGTTTATGTAGATAGGCTCCTGTGATCCTAAACCCCCGAACAGCTCTCTGGAACGAGCTAGATGCTTATAAGCTTTTAGTTATTTTGGTAAACGAACATGCGACCCAGGAGTATATTACAGTGTGTTAGTCATACTCGACTTACTTTAAATAGTGACATTATTTGGAGTAAAAAATGTAATGAAATTTTGATCTACGGTAGCATTTTTTGTTGTTCTAACTCGGCCGAGTTACCGCTAAACCCTACATCCCGACCCAATTTGTCCAATACCCACAATTTTTTAAATGTTTTAATATGAAAAAAAAAGTTTTTTTTATGCGAAATAACCGCAGGAATCACTTTTTTTACATTAGATCCACACAGGAGGAAACAATTTTCCTCAGGGCATATGTCATCTTTGGGGATGCTGTGAGGAGTGGGTAGGAATTTGGGGGTCAGTGTGTTCAGGAGTGACGGAAATTTGAATTCATCCCTCCCATTGCGGTGCAAGTCAACAGGTCAAGAGAGCTCTGCTGGAGAGGTAAAAAATCTCCTTCAACCAGTCTCTCCAAATCCGGCCCGCCATACAGTAGGTGGGCAGAAGCATCCCCCGCGGAGACAATTCTCACCCCATTAAGCCGGGTACCCCGGCTAAGTCACCAAACGTAACGAACCACTTGGGGTGAGCTATGATAAAGACCAGTGATAAAGTAAGTCAGGTACGTCTCTTAACACCCTGTACAGATTTTTTACCACGTATGTAGGGTGTTTTATGGATTAATTTAAAATACTCCAAAATAGCTAAACGCAAAACGGTGTGGCAACATTGCACGAAACATTTATAACGACCATAAATAATCATAAAACATTCAATAGACCAAAACAACAAAGGTGTTATTAAATATTTTTTACTGAATATCCAATTAATTTTACGAGGCTTATTCTTTACGAGGATTTATTATTTCCTTCATTTAATTTTTCGTTTTCTTGTAGTAGGTATTAAAAATACCTCTTCTTACTTTTATACTTATCCGAAGCTTGGGGTTGTTCAAATAATACGTACCATTAAAATAAATAGTTGAATACCTTATGTAAAGCAGTTAGTCCGTTGATGTCCTGACTTGAGAAGATTATTGGCGGCACTGGATCCGCGGTGATGGCTTTTAATTTGGCTAGGTCGTTCTGAATTACAGACGCGTGGATTTCTTTGATGGTTCCCTGAAAAGAATTATTTCATTTTAAATGACTGCCGTGGAAAAAACTTTTCACCTCACCTCATCACCTCATCACCTCATCACCTCATCACCTCATCACCTCATCACCTCATCACCTCATCACCTCATCACCTCATCACCTCATCACCTCATCACCTCATCACCTCATCACCTCATCACCTCATCACCTCATCACCTCATCACCTCATCACCTCATCACCTCATCACCTCATCACCTCATCACCTCATCACCTCATCACCTCATCACCTCATCACCTCATCACCTCATCACCTCATCACCTCATCACCTCATCACCTCATCACCTCATCACCTCATCACCTCATCACCTCATCACCTCATCACCTCATCACCTCATCACAGATATCACTTTAATATTAAGCTTTGTTGGTATTTATTTATTTATTTATTTACACATATACGGCACAACACGTGCCATTAACATAATTGACATACTTATAATAGTACAACAACATGAAGAATAACAGTATAAATGTTAGTAAAATTTAAGAAAATAGGTAAAAAGTAAGGTAATAAGTAGTGTATAAAAACTATAATGTATAAAAGTAAATTGTAAAGTGAATAGTTTAAAATATAAAGTATTAAAGTACAAACCATAATTTATTAGGAAAAAGTAAAAAAAAAAAAAAAAAAAAATTTAAAGATTGAAATAAAACAATAAAATGTACCAATAAGATAC
Source organism: Hesperophylax consimilis (assembly GCF_061612785.1). Taxonomy (NCBI): domain Eukaryota; kingdom Metazoa; phylum Arthropoda; class Insecta; order Trichoptera; family Limnephilidae; genus Hesperophylax; species Hesperophylax consimilis. The sequence goes on from NC_142845.1 coordinate 6,684,461, forward strand.
CTATCTCAAGGTACCGACAATGATTTAAATATAAAAAGTAATAAATCCTGGATTATGTTAACCGATATGATAAATTTTACAAGTACTTATGATTTCAAGTGCATTAATAGTTTTAGAAGTACTGGTAGGCATATTATGTTTACATGATGTATTTACGTGGTACTAGCAAACAAATTTAGTTTAACGCATCTTTTGTATGAAGACAGATTACCGGCAGCGTGATCAATATTAGCATATTCATTGCCTAAAATATGCAAGCGATTTATGGTTGAGTTTTGTTCTGCGTTCGTCATAGTATTGTCACAGTGGAAAGGTGTTTTGAATCGAGTCGGTCTACTAGGTACATGGTAATTTATTAATGAGACCAATTCAGGGGAGTCAAACCAGTTATTGTTTATTTTAAATAAAAAAATAAGATCATTGAGTATTCTTCTATCTTTTAACGATAAGAGTCTCATTTTTTGTAATAAAGATTCATAGTTTATGTCAACCGCGGGAATACCTAATTTGAAATTAATTGATTATGCATCGCGATCAGTGTCTTATGCATATGTGGCTAATTAGCAATGATATTTTGCAGGTATACGTCAGTACTTGCTATTTTCTCAACTGAATTATAAGTTATTTATTAACAAAATTATAATTTTTTTTTAAAATGAAAATAGGTTGAAATTTACAAAAAAATAATCTTGCCTTTCCTACCATTAAAATATAAAATTTAAAAAACGTGATTTAAAAAGAAAACTATTATGATTGGCTTAAATTTATTTTTCAATCGACTGATTTACGTTGGAACACTAATTTGTGGTATATAAATTTTAAATTCCGACACAAAAAACTCCTTTTTTACAATCGTTTATGATTAATTTATATTTCATTGTATTTACAAAGTAAATAGTTTGGGAAAGTCGTGAAAAAATTAAATTCTTTAAAATACTATATTTTATAATTTGAAATACAAATAAATTAATGTTTTCTCATTATTTTTTTAATGATAAACTAATGTTTATAAGACAAGGTTTTTATGCAAAGCACAAAAGATAAAAATTATTATAAGAATCAATTACTCTCCTGAAATATCCATACAAATTGAAAATATCTCACGAGTAAAAATAAACGCCGCCGACGGGAATTGAACCTGAATAATAATAAGAATTAGTTGTCGATTGAAGTACTTGTACATATTGAATTATTTAGCGGGTTGGGAATAAGCCGACGTAGCTCAGTGGTCCAGAGCACCTAACCGGTCATCAGAAGGTGCGGGTACGATTCCCGGCGGCGGCATTTATTTTTACTCGGGAGATATTTTCAATTTGTATCGATATTTCAGATGCTTATAAAGAAATGTTTTCTCAAGTATTAAAAGTTTAAATTATTTTCTAAAGTAGAAAAGTGAAATTCTCAAATCGGAAATAAGTTTTATGATAAGAAATTACTAGTTTCTCGCTTGCACTAAGAGTTTCCGGATACCGTGTGTATGCACATATAGGATTAAATGAATACCATTATATGCGGCACAGCCTCCAAGAACCTCCTGACAGCAGGCTGGCTGGACACCTCAGTGCGCAGGCGCGCTCCCTGGCACCTCCACACCACCTGCTGCAGCCTGCCCAGATCCCGGTCATGGCACCAGATCCGGATGTTGGCCGGCTTGATCACCAGCTCAGCTGTAACGGAAACACAATTGTTGTTTATGTCTCACTGATTTACATATATATGTAAATACCAATAGACTAATCATCCATTTACAGTACTAGACATCTTAATATTTGAGAAGATAGGTATTTATACAAAACAGTTTACAACTTATTTAAAAAGCAATTAAATACGTATATAATATTTAAGAAATTTCATTCAATAGCGCCATTCATCATGTCATGATACGTTGTGCTAGAATATTTGTTCTGCCATGTGGCATCTTGAACATGTCGTGGTGTCAACTATGACACGATTTTTTTCAGAAACATATACCTATGCCATATTATTACAAGAGAAATGGACAGTCAATAGTGTATTATTTTAATTTTATTTCATTATACTTAGGAATCATACCGTCATAACATTAATGATAATTATTGTGAAATGAACATTAAATTTACGATGAATCAATAATTGAGTTCCATTAATTAAGAAGGTATACAAGCAATTGTACATACTACAATGTAAACAAAAACAAAATAAAAATTAAACCAAAGGATATTATAAAAACACTGAAAAAAAGTTCTTGGTAAGTCAGCGCCCGGAGCGGACTGCTCAATTGTGCCTCGAATTCAAGGTAGGTACAGTTGAGAATATTTTTTTAAGACATTAGGGAGGAGAAGAGGGAAATGGGGTAGTACCTGACTATTCAGATCTGGTAGGGAGTTGATTAATAATTATAGTTGGAAATATGTTAAAACTAAGCATTGCAAGATTTGCATAATGTCTAGTTTCTTGATTAAATCTATTTGTTGCCTCAATTAAGTCCATATGGTCTATGAACCCTGGATAAGTTCCATGCATGTAGATACATTTGCCTGAGGATTTTTTCTGGATTAGTTCTAGCATATTTAGTTGATACACCAGTTGCACACTCCAGCTTGCTTGTTTTAACAGTTTAACATCGAATGCCCTCAGCATGAGGCAACTACTCAAGAAATCAATCAATAGGAGATTTCGGTGTTAAGCCCGAACAAAGGTTGTAAAGAGAGATAAAGAGAGTAAAGTAAAGAGAGTTGGGGATGTAAGGCTTGCAAACCTACTCCGTAAAACAAGACTAGGTAATCCAAGACCAGGCGGTTAACCTGGTAAATGAATTTCCCATCCCAAATGTTAGGGAATGTTTAAGGCAAAGCACAACTTAGTGATGCTAAATCATGTGTTTTTCGTTTGAAAATTTGATCGCTAAAAATTTTTTTAGATAAAAATATCTAGATCTATAGATATTTTTATCTAAAAAAATTTTTAGCGATTTATTGCTTGCAGTATTTAATTAAAAAATTAAATACTGCAAGTAGAACACATTCTAGTTGTTTTTATAAGCCTACCCAAATAACATTCCTGCGATTATTTTTCACAAAAACGGCCCTATACAAAAATACACACTATCCGAAATTATTGATAATAGATCACCTAACTAATCGTTTACTGGTTTTGACAAGGAGTGTCAAAATTTTATAAAGCAGCTTAGCCAAAATTAAAGACTGCATTAGACCGCACGGAGAAAAGTGAATTGATATTTCTAGTTTATTAAGAATTATCTTCAAATTATTGATAATCCGGTTAAAAACGGGATTTCAGGCCTTTAAAGAATGAATTAACAGGTTTCCCGATAAACTCCTAGTAAATTCTGACATCGCTGTATGTATTCTAAATTTGGTAAAAGTTTATCAAGAAATCTGTTAAATCATTCGTTAAAGGCCTGCAATCCCGTTTGTAACCGTTTTACTAATCATTGGAAGAGATTCTTAATAAATAAGCAATTCTCATTTTTCTACGTGTGGACTTTGCTAGGGTAATGTATTTTCCAATCTCGTAAAATAATGTCTATGTTAAACTTATGCTACAGTTAAACCTACTCGATTACAGTCTTCACCGTGATCAAATGGTATAGGCTTTGAAAAAAGGCATACCGGCAGGAGTGGGGACGTTTCCCTGGGCGATCAGGACTCTACAATGGTTGTAGCACAGATGATAAACGCTACCTCCTTCTTTAGCTATCGTTTCGGACAGCGTTACAGTAAGATGATACATTACATTATAGTAAAATCAGGGCAGATGTGTAATCATACAATGGTGTTGAGGGGAAGGATAGAGAAAGGCCTTAAATACCTGTATATGCCGAGAAAACCACCGAAAGGCCCGTGAAGCAAATTTAAGTACCCACGTATTTCAATTTTAAATTTGTAACCATTAATTTTTTTTATTGAAAATTAATACTATTTTACTTACGTCACGTTAAAAGGGTTATTATATTTTTAATTTAATATACTTTTAATTACACGCGATGAATTATTTGAAAATCAATAGTTAAAGGTTGCTTTACGTAATTTCACTGCTCACATTTATAAAAGTCTATTTATAATATAAATAAAATTCCCCAAAAAAGAATTTTATCACGAGGTTAATCAAATGACCACGTCATTCGTGAACATTTAGTTGTTCTCAATCTATAAAAGTGATTACATAAAAATATTGCTCACGGGAGCGAGAAATAATGTGAGAAAATTAGAAACGCGAAACAAAGATCTCGTGTTGTACGTAATATGGACAAAAGTAGCCATTAAATATGTTAGGCGATAATACCAAAGGTCAAAGTCAGAGGTAAAAAGGCTAAATAAGTTGGCTGGTTACGGGATTATATCACGAATCTTTCGGATTAATATCGAAACCTTCAAGAAATTATATCTTTGATTCGGAATTCCGAGCATAAAAGCCATACATTTTAATTTGATATCGCCTTCATTAACTGTTATGTCAACGAAAAATAATATTTAATATTTAGAAAACTCTATGACCTTCAAAACTTCACTTTGTAACAGAAACGAATAGAGATAACAACTACGAATCAGAATAAGATAATAACTACGAATCAGAGAAGTAGTATGCGGGAGCAAAAAGAAACTAGAACTGTAGGGTGTGACGATTTTTCCATAATGTGCTGCTACATATACTGATGTACAGCAAAGAGGTTTGAAACTGGCAGAGGAAGGGTGAATGTAGTCTGAACTTTGTAGGAATAAGATCCCTAAGGCGTATGTGTGGTAAAAAATCTAAACAATTCAAAACAAATTCCTAAAATATCTTTGTTACACGTAATTTGTAAGATTTAATAATTATGCAGAGGAAGCTTCGTACTTTAAAATTGATTCACTGAGTGTACGGAGGCATTATGAGGATGCACTGTTCCTGTATAAAGTAGTTATCAAGAATATTCAATGTCCAGAGTTGCTAAATAAGATTCAATTCAATGTAAAATTATTAATATTCCAGTTAAGAACGGGACTACAGTCTTTTAACGAATGAATTGACAGGTTTCATAATAAACTATCAGTAAAACACGAATGTTTTATGGCGATGTCATAACACGTGTTCATAGAAATTATAATATTTTCGCATTTCGTCATTGTGTTCCGATATATTATGTATGCACTAAAAGTTTAATAGGACACGGCATGTTATCCCGTTTATAACATGATTTTAATAAATAGCAATACTCATTTCAAGCAATTGTATAATTGCTTATAATAATTTGTTATTGTTTGTGCTATGCATAAAACCTTGTCTTATAAACATTAGTTTATTATTAAAAAAATAATAATATTTGACAATTCAAAATATTTCACCAACAAATGTAGATATAATATGTCTCGACGCCATCTAGTGAGAAATTTAGCACTAACAACGCCTTTCCTACAAAAATAAAGTTTGTTGCTTACAGGTGAAAAAATATAATAAGCAGCGTAATTGTTGATTGAAGTACTAGTACATATTGAATTATTTGACGTGTTGGAAATAAGCCGACGTGGCTCAGTGGTCCAGAGCATCTGACTGGACATCGGAAGATGCGGATTCAATTCCCGTCAGCGGCATTTATTTTTACTCGGGAGATATTTTCAATTCGTATTGATATTTCAGGCGACTAATTATTGCTTATAATAATTTGTAAAAATGCTGTCCGAATCGTTGACTAAAGAAGGGTGTAAGCGCAACACGGCATATTACCCTCAAAATAAAACACTGTAATAACTTTTGCTATGAAAATCTCAAAACATATGTTATTCAGTTGCATTAAATTAGTTGAAAAAAAGTGTCGTTGAAAGGAATGTCAATTGAAAAAAACATAGGTAGCTTTTCTCAAGGTAATTTAATTATAATAAATTATAATATACATTATGTTTCTACGTAGGAAAAGAATATGATCAAATATTTATATGTGAACTCCTACTTTTATTTCTTATTTTAGTAACAGATGTGAAAACAGACACGGTGTTGTAGACTACGACTATAAAATTCAGGCCATTCAATAAAGCATATTTTACCCATGTGGAAATGGACTGTCTATGACATGACCCAGATAAGAAGGTACATATACATTAAATAATCACTAGAGGTTCAAGTGTAGAGACACAAAATAACAATAGTTCGCCAACAAAAATTTTCTTTGAAAAATTAGGTGAAGAACACGAAGATGAAACACTTAGGGCCAATTGTTTCAACGTTCTTCAATTCCATTCAAGTTCTGTTTGATATTTCAGTTCTTAGAAACAACTGGCTCGCAATGATATAGTAACAGAACTTAAATGGAAAATTATTCACCGAATGGGAATTTTATTTTCGAAATTTGATGAATTTTTAAAATGCTGTGAATTAACTGGTCCTAAGAAAAATGCCATAGTTTTGGAACATGGTAAATAGTTTATTTTCTTATTGCCGAAAGGAGGAGGACAGATGTGTGGTCCCAATAAATTAATCCAACTGTACCTTTCCAAAAATTATTTTTTGTGACTTAAATCAAATACCCAATAATTTTAATAATACCTCCAACTTTTGACGTTTCCAAGACATTCTGATGGCAACATGCGACACTAGCGCCTCCTAGGGGCTTGAATTATGCGCCTTGATTTTCTCTCACACGTTGCTTTTTTTGATATATTCGATAATTCAAAAAAATAAATAATGCATATAAAACTTACATACGAAATTTTATTTTCCTCCTTCATATAATCCGGGTCTCTTCAAGACCCGCATTAATAAATCCTTTCCTACAGTCCCTATTTTAACCCGCTCCCCTGCCTGCACACTGTACAGAAAGTTTCGCAAAATTATAAGTTTCATATACAATACAGTACAAAAATAATAAAAACAGAAAGTTTAAGTAGAGCAAACAAAAATAAAATAAACATGGATGTATATATTATATATCAGGTTGATTTTTGATTACAAATACAGGGAAAAGAAAAGGAGAGAAAAAAAGAAACAACACAAAAAAACATGAAGATTGCATTTTCGTTTTTAAATTTACTTTAAAATTTTCTTTTAAAGCATTACATCGTTTTTTTAAATTATGTTGGCTGTTTTTATACATACCTGGAAGAGAGATATATTATTGATAGTTTTAAGATTTAGGTAGGCGTGACATTACACTAAAAGCATCATGGCTTGGCCTATTTCAGCATATCGCTCGCCATACACTACCAATGGGAATGTATGGCGAGCGATATGCTGAAATATGCCAATTCATCAAAATATAGCGCGTTTCTAGTATGATCTGTTCCAGGCATTAATCCCATAATTTGTAGTGTGTGTCATAGGAATGCGGATTTAATTGTTATTTAGAGATTTGTGGTTGTGAATTCGTTTATTAAACTAAATAAATTTTGATGACTCAACTATAAGCGTATGAGATAAACAGAGTTACATAACTGCAACGTGTAAAGGACTAAAAATGTATAATGAGTTGCCAGAACATCTAAATAATGAAGGAACTGAATCTATTTAAAAAAAGTCGTTTGCTTACTGTACAAACATAATTTTATAAACAAACAAAACATCTACATATTAGTTTACACACGTTTAAACTAACTCAATAAACAATAAAAAAATATACAACACTGCTTGTTTAAGCGGTCATAATTCAAAAGTAAATTGCTTTGACTGCAGATGCACACGAATAGATGTGTGCCCAGCGACTAACGCTCGGTTACTTGGAGATGGGTAAAACGTACATTTCTAGCAGCTATGTCAAAATTTTTTTATTGCAAGCATGTTCTTATTAGTGCCAGGAGTGTTTAGATAATAGCTCGAATTGCAGAAGAAATCAGGGACGTCCGAAGAAGGCTTTAAGCACTATCTCTGCACGGGAATGTGATAAGGAGTAGAATACTGTAGATTTTCTAAAGTGACAATGTGGTATACAGTAGAGAATGATAGAAAAAGTCGGGACGCCCGAGGAAGACGTGACACGATCAAGTGAAAAAAACTTATAAAAAGCAAACCTTTTCAATTCTTTAGAATAATATTATTCCACCTAAAAACTAGACCCAGTTTTCAAGTATGCTAGTATTCAGAACCTCAAAAATTACCAAACCCAAAACCAATTCCGAACCATTCATAACCCCGAACAACGCCAGGTACACACTTCAGCTAGTCAGTTATAAAACATGACATTTTAGAATTAAATGCAGTTGGTTTTAGCATTTGGGGCATCTGTGAGATGCCGAGATCTTATAAAATGTAGATTCTCTGTTTTTCGTAACTTTGTTTACAGATATGTACAGTTATTCCTAATTACTGCACAGAAAAATGAAATTTTCGATATCTGACAAATAATTATTTTGAGATCGACACTTTAATACCTGTTTTGCAATTTCCATTTAGGGGATGTTTCAATAAAGCAATGGGGCGGGGCGGGAGGTCGCGTGTCTTGGCTCTGTAGAGTTGAGCCAGTCGAGGTAAGTGTTTTCGGTAAGTATTGAAGCACGCCATCTCCTAAACCTTGTTATTGCTTGCGACAAAACTATAACTTTTAATAACGTTTTGTCAATATTCAGTTCGTCGCCATGATGGCTTTTTTCCCCTCAAGGTGTCAATGTGACATATTTAATGGAACAGGGAAAACACGTGCCAATTGGAAATAGAAAAAAATTATTATAATTAATCGCGCGGCGTTACAATTTAGTATAGTTTCGAGTCTTTCTTGTTCGACGCTTGTTGAATATGGCGTCTCAGTGTCTCAGAGACAATTAAATTCAAAAGATATTTTAATTTACGCACTCAAAAACCAGAATAAGCACATACAAACTCGGGTAGATTCATAAGATCCTCATTACAACATACATTCAACGACTTTTGGACAAAGAAATCTGCAATATTTCTCTATAAAATTACTTATTAATTAATATCCTCCCTCTTTCAATAAAAATCATAAAATATAACCGACTTCAAAAGAATTATAAAAATATGGATGACCACATATTTACGCTAATATTTTGTTTTTCTTCTAGATACTGCTTTATAATTTTCCTCTTGTCATATTTTAACAGACTTACACATTCTTAAACATGCTTGCAAAAAACTTCACCTAATTTATAATTCATACACAAAACTATATACAATGTCACAGTAAAACGTGGTACCCAGTAGGGTCACATTCTTTTCGGCTTCCGCTCTATAGCAAGAGTCGTAATAAAAGAGGCAAAGACGAACCCGTCAGTCCACCTTGATCTGGTAATCTTGATATTGTACTACGCATTACGTTATAGATTTTTAGATATAATACTGAAAAAAAATTTTCAATGTGTATTGGCACCGGGCATGAACGAGCGCAAAGTTAGGTGAGCCCTGTAGTATGATAGTTTGCAAATACCTCAGCATCTAATGTTCCATTTGCGCATTCATAAAACTGGGTCTGAAATCAACAGTCCGGAATGTTAATTTCGTGGATTGAAGGAGTGGAAAAAGCATAGTTAATATGGGAAGTAAAAAGCTCCTCACGTCTTTTCCTAGCCAATGACAGCCTCAAAAAGGGTCGCTAATGGTCACCATTGTTGCGACAGTAATTGCCGTGGGTTAGAAAAAAACCCCGGTAGCCTTTTCAATATCAATATGAATAGGGCATTAAGGGTAATACATTGAGAATGTAGTCGACGAACATAATTCGTAATGATTCTACAATAAAATCAAAAGTTTTAATTTTCAATTTTTTATTTTAATTTTCCTGAAAGTTACATTTAATTATACATTATTATTACATTTTATTACCACAAAAATTGAAAACATCTATTATTGATCAGTGCTGCTTTATTTATTTGTGTTTTACATTTTAAAATTAAGGCAATTAAATAATTAAATTTTTCGCGATTTTAGAGGCAAATTTGTCAATTTTTTGAGTTAATGGAAATTATTATTTGTTTTTCCTAATCTACTAAATGAATACAATGAAATATAAATTTAAAAAATAAAACATCATCAAAAGATTGTTTTGGTGTTGGAATTTGGTCGTTTGAAAATTAAATTTAAACCCACCAAAAATATTTAACAAAGTTTTGTATGCAAAAGGCCCTTATATTGCGAGCTGAAAGTTGACCTCAACATTCCGGAAAGAAAAAAATCAAAATGAGAGAGTTTGCTACTTTAGAAATAATCAAACGGGTTTTCTGCTTTAAAGTTAAGACATTTCAAATAATTTTCATACAGATATGTATCGCTTTCTTTGCAGGGGTTGGTGTATGAGCAATCCAAACAATGGCCGTCCTTAAAAGATTAAAAGGTTAACGGTGCATTTTCACATTTTTTATAGCAGAATTCGAAAAATTTTACTCTAGTCCATGTGAAAAATGTCAACTTTAAAGCTGGAAATTCCAGGTAGTTCGCAGGGCCAATCCGCTCTTTGTCACGCAATTCTTCTAAGATATTGCACATATTTCAAACATTGTAATGCTTTAAAAATAGAAAGTAATCGATGTAATAATATGATAATGTTTTTATTACAAGAATTAGAAACAATTCAGTTTAAAGGTTAGCCGAGATAATCCAGTACGAGTACCCACCGTTCGTGGTGACGTCTGACATTTGATGACTTTTGCCCTTTAAGCTCCATCGGTTGCAGTTTGAAATACTTATATCTATTTATGAAATACAACGTCCGTTACTCAGTTGACTGAGCTTGTAATGACGGTATAGTGTAGATGTAGGTTTTAGCTTTTAGGTGGTGACTTTCGAGTAAGCTCGAGTGCTAACGTTGTAGTGGCCAAATAACCATTTAAAAAAGAAATCGCTTTTACAGCTCACCGCCGATCTGAAAAGTATTGAAAATTTTCTCCATCTTCTTAATCTTCATGTAAAAAAGGATTTTTGAAAAAAAATCAAGCATTTGGCATGTCATAGACAGTAAAATTAATAGATTTGCCCTAAATTGAAATCTGGGTATCATATTGTTGAGCTGGAGGCAAACCACGTGATCGTATTTTGGCACCAGAAGATGTTAGAGAATGCTTTGAATAAACTTTGACAAGACCGAACTTTTGTTTTCTCGATATGAGATATATAGTTAAGTTTTTTAAGCAGCCAGAGATTTGGTAGCCATTGAATAAATAACTAGTTATTCGTAAGTAGATTTTATGTTCGGGGACAAAATGGTGATTTACAATGCGAAAGTGCGCGCTCCTCGCTACTTGGTTTGTTCTCCTTTCCCTGATTGGCTCGTCTATTTATATGGATGTCTATGGAGCTTGTAAATAATGTCATATTTTTCAATCTTAGCAATGTATCACACTCAAAAGTCACGAGCCGTTAAGTTGTAGAGATTAATAATTATAATTTTTTGTAAACATTTGTCTTATTGAATTATTTGAGTAAATTTAATGTAATAAAAAATATGGCATCTGGTGTAGTTCTTGTCAAAATGGCGTTTCAATTTACTTGGCTCTTGACAAAATTTACGTTGCCAGTTAAAAATTGATTTGTACCCTAATTATTCAGACAAAAAAATCTGAAAAAAAAAACTATCCAATCTGTCAGAGCAGTTTGTCAGCAAGTTATAACTCTGGTCGAGATATAGATCTGATAGAAAATAAAATGGTACCCGGTGTGTGGGATTCTAACCACTAACTTCGTTGAAAAATTGTCTAGGATTTTAAACAGTAACAACAATTGCGCGGTGGAAAATACAGATGTAAAACACAAACTACAAACAACATCACGGCATTTTTATAGCCATTTAAATAAATTATTTGTTTCGGAAGGTGAGTGGGTTACGAGGCTCACGCGACCTAAACACTGAACTGTGTTGGCAAATTACTTCTCGAACAACGTTACTTACACCTCGAACAAATAATATTGGCACAATGAGGTGAGTATGTACACGTCTTTATAATATCATTGGGAACATGTCTTTATAATATCAGAATGGTTCAAATCAGTATATTTCAATGAGTCAATTTCCTTTGGAAAATAGAAAATTATTGTGACCAGTGATGTGGTGAGTTCCCCCACCCAGGCTTCGCGGGTTCGATTCCTCTGCTGACTACGTCCTTCGACATTGCATAAGATACGTCTTTCATATTTAACGATTTTAATGAAATTTATCACAATTTTAAAAAACTCATTTTCATACATTATTATAGTTAATGTATTTATATTAATGTCTAGTGATTTAAAACTAAGACTTATAACTATAGCTCATCCTAATTTATGTTATGTTATATATATAGGTACCTATGGGAGAAAGATACTACCCAGGCTCATACAGCAACATAAATTAGAATGAGCTGTATAGTTATAAGTTATAAGTCTTAGTTGTAAATCACTAGACATTAATCTTAGTTATAAGCCACTAGTTATAAGTCTTAGTTGTAAGTCAATAGCTGTAAATCTTAGTTATAAGCCACTAGTAATTAGCTATAAGTCTAAGTTATAGGAATATGATTTAATAATAATAATTATTGTGATTTAATAAGACATTAACATACACTATGCTGTGTTGCTTAATCCTCTTAAGTGGTTTTCTGCGTTTAATTTTGGCGAAGGCGTCAAATATCGGATACCAAGGACTATTAAGCTTAGCACTGTGGCGTCGTCCCTATTAATATTTGTGTGGTTTTTATAGGCTTCGATTTTATGTTGTAGAGAGGTAAGTACTGATTTCTGTTAGTAAGGATCGGAGCATATATTTTTTTTGGACGACGAACGTCAAAAATTTGCGACTGTTAAGATATGTGTTTATTGGTTTTGTAGGTATGTTGATTTGGATGATTTTAATGGCTTTTATTAATTTAAATTCACGCTTCGGAAAGGATTAATTAAAATAATAAGATATTCCATTTTTTAAATCTTAGGTGTTTTAATAAGTTTTAAATCTTTGACCCGCTGACAAACTTGTGTAGTCGTTTAGCGAGTTATTTTCAATAATGAAGAATAAAAAATATGAAAAAAATAAAAAAATACAGCAGCGAATATGTAGTTGTAAAAAGCGCATTAAAAAACAAGTATATTTGTGTTTTAAAATATATTGTGTAAATAAATGTGGTTGCCAAAACACGGACTGTATAAATGATAGTTATTAACTATATTTACGTAGGCGAACGAAAATTTTGTATTCTCATAATTACAACGAAAAGCAAAATCGTTTGATGCGCAACTTATCAAAAAGCTGGAACGGGAAGACCAATTATTAAAACCTCACCCCACGATTGAAACAGAGCCAATGCGTATGTTAATTATGACATATGACTTTACCTGTACGTTAACAATGGGCACCAACCTTGCTCAAAATAATCAGCCTTATCGATTGTAATAAAACGTTGTTATTGTGGGTAGACTCGACTACTAATCGATATTTCTTAGTGTTTTTAGTATTGGAGTGTTTTTTTTTAATGTATATGAAATAATAACATGTCTGATCTTAGATACCGAAAAAGGTACATGGTACCTGCCTCCTTACTCTGATCAATTTCGAACATTCCGTCTCAAATTAATTGACGTGCGTTCAAAATGGTAACAGTGTGACCAACATTTTAAATCAATGTCCAAACTGCTGCGAACCATCTGGAGCCAGTGAGACTATGGAATCCTCAATTGGGTATGTTATGAGGCCGTGGGGAAGGGAAATAGATGAGGAAGATAAAAGTGGGGAAGAGAAAGATGTGGAAGAGAAATGTGGGAAAGAGAAAGGTGGGGAAAAGAATGGTGGGGAAGAGAAAGGTGGGGCAGAGAAAGACGGGGAAAATAATGGTGGGGAAGAGAAAGATGGGGAAGAGAAAGGTGGGGAAGTACCAGGCCATTCAGATCTGATCACTAAGCAGGTCCAAAGTCATATCAAGCAAAGTTTCGATTCTGGGTGGTGATCTTTCATCAGGGCATAACTGAAGGTATCTATCAAACTGGAACGTGCCGAAAATATTCTATTCAGGTTATTTTTAAAGAATCAATTGTGACAGAAAACAAACTAACCGAATTCGTAGCCAAGGTTCGTAACCATTCAACCACGCCGGCCGTCATCCTACTAAGATTATTTAAGAAAATCTAAAAGAAAAATTTCAATTCCAGAGGAGAGAGACAACATAACTACAACTTAAAATTTTAATTAAAGATTACAGTTTTTATCGTGAAAGGAAGGGTCGTAATGAAATTTATTAAAAAATAATGATTTAATTAACATAAAGATAAATGAATTTTAACTTTGTTTTAAACCACTTTTTAGTTTTTTTTTGTTATTTGTTTTTGGGGTATTATGCCGTGTTGCGCTAACTCCTTCTTTAGCCAACGTTTCGGACAGCATACCCCAAAAACAAATAACACGGCAGAATACCCCAAAAACAAATAACAAAAATACTTTTAGCCGTGAAAATCTTAAATCATATTTCACTTTTTAGTTATATAGGTCGACCATTTCGGTTGCACTCAACCTTCTTCAGGATAATGGAAATATAACGTTTATAACGGAAAAAATGAACAACCAAAATACAGTTATATAATAGTATAGTCCATAATAGAAAAAAAGAATAAACTGAATGATAATAAAGATATTTTAAAGAAAATAGAAATTAAAATAATAAAAAGTGAGACAAATATACATCTAAAATTATAAAAATTATTTTATATAAGACAAAAATATTAACACAGATTAATTGTGGTCCGTACCTTACAAGAAGAGAATACGTTTATGGTAACGTTTAAATTTAGCGATTTGAAAAAAAAAGGAATGAATGATTTTTTTAAACTTTTTATTGCACTGTTAGGAACTTTTGTATTCTTTAAAAAAAGCTCTTCCCCTTTCAAAAATCCAACGTTGAATACGGAAAGTAAAAACGAATATGATATTGTTTGATTTTAAATACAAAATAATTTTATTTAAAATGCACATTTTATACCAGAAAAGTAATGCTAAAAACACTAATATTGTCCTTTATATTGGATTTTTTTAAATTTGATAAATAAAAAGAGAAATGAATTTAAAATAAGACGAGTTATAGTTTACCCTTGGCATCATCCTTGCGCTCTCGAGCGTGCTTCATGTTGTCCCCTCCGAAGTTTATAAAGGTGTTCACTACTTCTATCAAAGTTTCTCCTGAGTAAACCATTCACGTTCTTTTCCACTCTACTTGCACGGAACTGTCAATCACATTATTTCAAAACTTTAACTAAGGCCGCAAAAACATAATACATACATCTAAATAAATCCACGAAGATAAAGAAAATTGCATACTATCAAAAAGTTATAGGAAAAGTATTTAGAACAATATAACAAAGGTTTTAAACGATTCAATTTTATTTAAAAAAATGTTTCAATGAACTTGTGCAACCGTATCTTACAGAATAAGTCAAGTGTAATTTTATCGATTTCAATTGTATTTTGTTCTGAACAAAGATTAGTCTATTAAGACTTGAAAATTATGTTTGTAGAAAAATATTTCTAACAGCGTAATTAAGATGTCATTTTCTTGCAATATGTATTTTGAAATTGCAGTATGTAAGCGGTTAGTAAAATAAATTAAATTAATAAGTTAATAATGTATTCGAAAGAAAATCGTAAATTAAATATAATTTAATAATTAACAACGTTGAAGAAAGAATTTCACTAGTTTTGCTGAATAATGGAGTGTACGTAGAATCAGCAGGTTGGAGCTTAAACTGTGAGGTTCTTTACTTGACGCGTTTCTAAATACTAGCAGGAGGCGGCGGAAGTGTAAAGCAGGGCCTTAAAACACACTAAACCGATGGTGTTTAGCGCTTACTACATTTTACATACTAACAATTTTTTCGACTTTTTATTTCACAGCAATTTTGAATATGACGACTTGGAATTAATGTATAATACATTTTCATAAATTTTTTTTTTTGATTGCAATAATTATATTATCAAGTGAAAAAAATCATTGAGTTGGGTCACAATAAATATATACTTTACATCTCTGCCGATCGCTGCGGGGAAAATGCTGGACGGTTATTTAAAGTAATTATTTTGCCAAAAACAAATAGTCCTCTTTTTATAAGTACCTACAAATATTGAAAAGACTGTTTGAAAATGTTTATTTTTGTGGAATTAGTATAGTACAAACAATTTTAACTTTATTCCACTTCTTTATTAACATGTGGAATAATGTTGAAAAGAGAAAACTAACTGATATAAAATATTGCTATTTCATTAAAAATCTGGTCAAATTATTCGTAATTCTGTTAAAAACGGGACTACAGGCCTTTAACGAATTAATTAATGATTGAATGAAGTGACTTCCGTATTACACGAATATGTTACTAGGATGTCGGAACACGTGTTCATAACATTCTAATTTTGTGTCATTTCGTCATTTTATTTATCAAGTCAAGCGCAGCTGTATGAAAAAGTGTTCTGATACAGTGGGAATGTACTCATATTTTATTAAGATATGGCTTGCCGTCACGTTTTTAATAGGATTTTGATAAATCAACAGTGCAACATTTCGATTCTGAATGGTGGTCTTTCACCATGAATATTTTCTACTCTGGTTATAAAAAAGAACTAAATAAGGTAACCGGAACTTTTTTGCACTGATAACCATAACTTATAGGTACCTATAATCTAAGTTTGTAATGCCATTGCCTACAATAGCAACGCTACAGATTGTAGACAAACGTTTATTCAATCTGGGGGTTAAAACTAGAAGGCCTAAGTTAGTTCTAAGCACAGCTGCATGAAGACGAGTTCCGACATATTCTGAATGGAATAATATTTTCTTAGGAAATGGATTGTAATCACGCTTTTAACAGTATTTTAATAAATCAACCATACTCATTTTTCTCCGTGTGTTCTCACTAAAAACGTACACAATCAAAAGTGTAAAACATTGATTTAAATTCAAAATTAAATCTATATAAAGATTTTTTTGCAATTTTGTTCAGGACACTGTAAAAATATTAGGAAAATCAGAAATTAGAAACAAAGCCAAGCTTTAAAAACTAACTTTCCGCAAATATTTGGGCCACGAATTAATACTCAGGCCAGTCCCTGTTAATTAAATAAGAGAAAATGCCACTTTTAATATTTTCAAAAGATCACCGTTTAGAAAAGAAACGGACGCGACTCTTCAATAAAGCTTTCCTGAAGTCACCTCGTATGGCCGACATTCCGGAGCTTTCAGGCGCGAGGTCTACTGCTTCTGCGCTCGAATTTGTTGTGGAAACGAACTGCGTTATTTGTTTATACCTCCGAAAGGATGTCACATTTCAGGCTGATGTTTGTTTTTCTATTTTCATATGACATAAAACCTGAAATGAGTTATTATGTCTCTCTTAATGGTTGCCGTAATTTCAAATGTGGAATTCTTGACGAGGTTCAACAAGGGTTAATACATTTTTGATTGGTTAGTAATTGAAAATGCACTTAAAAAACTTTATTTTTTCCATGTTTGAAAATGGGCATTTCAGAAAATTTGTTAAGCTACAACCAAAGATAATATAGTTTAATTATCTTTGGTTACAACACTATTTTAAATTAAATGAATCTGCTTATATTATCGGACAGAAGGATTTTCGCTGACTTAGTATTGCTATATAAAATTCTAAACGATGCAATTGTTGCATCGAGAAGCTTTCGGATTTCATTTCGTAATATTAGAAGTCGGTATTTATCTTAGTTCAGTGAAGAAATTCTGAGACTAACTCCCATATGTATTCCTAATGCAAAGATTACTTATGAAGAGAACTAATTATACAGAGGCAGTGGATTTTTAATTTATCACTTAACAAATACAAAACATTGTTTCTGAGGCAGTTTTACTTATGTATAATAGATACCTGTAATTAATAAATAAATCGACTGCCGTCGGGATTTCATTTCTTATCGGGCATGCATATTGACTCGTATGAATATTTTTACCATTACGCCCTAAAAAGGGCGTTAGTAATTAAAAAGAAAATTACTTTCATTTTGAAAATACTAAATTCTGAAATTAGAGAATTAAATAATTTATACTATCCAAACTCTGAAATTATTTAAATACCCATTACCACCTACCCGAATCAAATAAATTTATCGAAAGACCGTTCGATATTATTTTTAAAAGGGGCTTCCTTAAAACCACAGTACCTATCAAAGTACCCGATTGGCATCTACTATGGCAGACATCATCGATTGAACAAAAAACATTTTGTCGGTATAAAATACTGGCAGCCATGTTAAAATTCCCACACTAATCAATGATGACCTATTTGTTAATTTCCACATGTTACATGTCAGGACTCGCTATGTACAAGCACTTCGAATTCGTCCAATACATTTTTTTAATTTACTTTCAATTGCTAGTAAGGTAATGGTGTCTCATGGCAATCAATTTTATGACTACAATCGATTCTAACTATAATTTTTATTGGGTAGAAAAATATAGGAAAAAACGGACACGTTTAATAGTATTTATTGACTGTCTTAATTTTAGGGCGATGACCAGTTACTTCTTGTCAAATTCATTTTGAATACGATTGAAAGATGTGTTTTCCAATGAAGTTCGAATACGCTTTAGTTATTATTTGTGTTTGAACTGGATCTGTCACTTTCGTAGATTACAAATCTCCAAATAGTTTTTATTTATTTTTGGAATAACTTAATCAGTAAAACCTCAAATTGTAACATTTAATATTGGCGATTCTTAAACGAATATTTGAAAAAGAAAGATCAGAAAAAGATACCGTTGCATCGAGGACTTGAACCCAGAGCCCTCGCCTTGAGGGGGGCGTTGCTCTACCAACTGAGCTAATCCGACCCTAATTCCTTCGGTCATATTTAACTTTATCATACTTCGAATAAGAACTACCAACATTATCTTCATTATCTCACTGCACATTTTATTGGCTGACTTCTTTATGGATGATCGCAAGATTCATCTCGAACTAAGTGCAATCTAGATAGTGTCTTGAATAAATATGTATTATTTTAATTTTACAATAAAAATTTTGACTGCTTATATCTTCGGTACTCTTCCTTTTTAAAGTTCTATTCTCAGTATCATTTATTTGTAAATAACATGAAATGTCGTTTTGGGAACTTCATTGCATTGGAGGGGCGCGTTCAAGTGAATCAATTACTTCAGTCAACCATGTCTATTATTATAGTCGAAATAACGGCAAAGTTTATACGAGATGATAAGACGATGTACAAGATAAATTTGAACCAATAAATGTGTCACGATCCTTTCTATCTGCCGACCCCTGCTATAAGTTGGCATGGTGGTTATTTGAAAACGCTTCGATTTGCGTTTACTAAATAAGCCAATTAAAAATAACTGAAAGAGGAAGTTAACAAAGAAATTTCTTCTTTTTTAACATTTCGTTCCTGGTGTAAAGTCACTATCCCTTAACGCGCGACATCGTGACCTTTAATCTGATTTATATTCGTTCCTGGACTAAAGTCACTATCCCTTAACGCGCGACATCGTGACCTTTAATCTGATTTATTTTCGTTCCTGGACTAAAGTCACTATCCCTTAACGCGCGACATCGTGACCTTTAATCTGATTTATATTTTTATAGTTATAATATAATATATAAGAACTATGAATATGTGCAGTTAATGTTTTTAATGGGATTTTCAATGCCTAGACTGTATAAATATAGTGATTTATTTTTGGGGTATAATGCCGTGCTCAATTAATTAATAAAAAAAATACAAAAAATAATAATATATAAAAAAATACAATATACCTATACTTTTAGAAATTTATGATAAAAAAATGGCTCCATAATAATGTTTACGCTAAAACACACTTAAACTAAGAGGATTTAAAACGTGGACCACTGTAGGCATACTTTAAAACACCTGGCCACTAGAAGAGCATAGTGCGTGGGTTTTGATATTAAAATCTCATGTTTGTGTTCTTCAAGAAAACAGCCAGTTTTCGCTTTTCATGAAAATCCCAGAAAATAAATATTCAGCGTGTTTAGGCATGTTTTTACCGTAATTAATAGTTATAAAATATTATAGCGAAGTGTAAGAAATTTGCGTGGATGAAATTTCTGCAGATTTGAATACATTATGTTTTTAGGAGTTCTTAGAACCGTGATTAGGAGAACCTGTAAGGAATACCTAAATTAGATCGAAGTGTGTGTTTTTGTATTCTGTTATAAGTTAAATAAATAAAATAAGTGGGGGGGGGGGGGTATAACCAGTGGCGTGTACAGAGTTTTAATCAGGGTAGGCAGTAGGAAAAAAACAAATAAATCGATATTAAAAACACTTACCACAGATACGGACTACGTATGGCTAAGCAGCTGGCTTTGGCAATTTTAACGTTTTTTTCGATAGCGTGAAAAAAGCCAACATGAAATGATTTTCATTTCGTTAGTAAAGTTGTACTAACTAATAGAGGTATCAACAGAAGGCACTGACTGCTATTTAATATCCAAATACCGCTTCAGTTATTATTAACAGTCAATTGAGTACTGGACAAATGATTTTTTTTTCGATCGCACAATTGCGTAAAAGGAAGGGCTCATATTTTAATTAATTCCGACGAATTTATGTATATATTCTTAGAGCGATCTCATCGGATGTAAGTTATTTATATTTATTATTGATAAATACAATACCTTACACAGACATAGGAATTAATAGACGAGAAGATAATGGCGAGGGGTAAAATCAACTGTTGAAGAACGAAGGGTGTAAGGCTGACTGTGATTCGTCAATAAATCAATCTGACAGTAAATAGGCATCTCGCATTATAATATCACCATTTACTTCTTAAAAGTAAAATCTGCTTTTGAATAAATAGACATTTTTACATGGGAGCGCAAATTACTCGCCACGTTATGAACAAATTTGCGAAGTCCAAATTCGGCAAAAAATTTCTTCTATTTTCAGAGTCGAATATTTCGTTTAAGTATTTAGTTAAGACACTTTAATAAATGTTCATAATTTACTCCCCAGCAACCAACCAGCTTTGTGTTTCGCGTCCAGACGTTTCTCGATGTGATAGTATATATTTCTAAAACTGATCTATATGATGTGAATATGCTTAAAATAAAGTAAAATAATGCTTATATATGGAATGTAATACGACAATTGGGTTTATTCTCTTTTTCACATCTATTTTTACAAGTTTTCATAGTACAAGTCAACATTTTGCCGGGTTATTTCGTAAAATGAACCGATGATGCCTCGACCATAGTTCGCACAAGAATGATGACGTCACGTTTTCAAATTTCACTTGAGGCCATACGCGAGCCCAGCCGGCTCCAATGGAACCGGTATGGGGAGTGGGGATAATACGCTTTTAATCACTTAGGGCAGGTCTACTAATATTCATATGTCTATGGTACCTTAATATTAAAATATTTTATGTAAAACGATTCGATAATTTTATTTGACTATAAAGATTGCGGGAAATACCAGATTTTATTTTTCTGGTAGATGAATTAGTAACTTCTCGAAGGATTCCTCTATAAACATTTGAAATTTTAATAGTAAATTCATCAGAAATAATTAAAATAAACACCACAGAAAGATACATTTTCTAGGCCTGCTAGGGCAAATTCTTTCGTAGGTCCGCCTATTACGCCGGGCCGCGCGTCGAATATTGTACACGACTTCATCGTGCACTCTATTTTAGAGATTTGCTAGGGAAAATTCAACCGCATTTATATGCAAAACATCAGGGCCGCGCATTGCATATTTTCGTGCATGGCTTCTTCATTATGTCGTTAAGATTCCGAAATTATTTTTATAGTATTGTCTGGTCTAAATCATAAAAAGGGTAAGAAAAGTGACACTCACACTGCTGTGGTGTGGGCGGCTGGGGCTCGGGCATGCGCAGCGCCCCCGGGTGCTGCAGGTAATAGGCGGGCGCGCGCTGCCGCAAGTCCAGGGGCGCGCGCTCGGCACCCGCGCCCAGCAGCATGCTCGACACGCCCGCCGGGTCCGAGCACGCGGCCGCGTAGTGTAGCGGCGTGCGACCTTCCTGCATTGGAAAAAGATCTTATTAGAATATTGCAAGGGTACTCAAATTAGACTGTATTTATAGTATTAATGAAGAAACGGTCTGTACGGCTACTAAAAGCGCATTTTTCTCCCATTTTTTTAACTCACTCATTTTATCTAACCCCATTTTATTCAAGTTTACCAGGAATGTCTTACTGTCACAATATATCCATGTTGCATTTATATTGAATGAATTTATTTGAGGCATTTACATGTATTGTTTTTTAACTGATAGGTAAATAGAATAATTTATTTATATGGTGGGAAATGCACCAGAGTTCCATTTTTCTCACGAAGTTAAGTTCTCAGGTTAGAAAATAAGCATTAATTATTAAAATAGCCCAAACTTAACCCTAAAAACCTATTTTGTGCAAGTGCGACTTAAACCCCCGACTAAAATAGCTCCGTTAGATTTTGTTGTTTTTTTTAAAGAGCCTGCAGCGGAATTCGACAAGTTTATCTTTCTGTGGTTCATTTCAGTTTAAAGTTCTATACCTCTAAAAAAACTACCATTATAATTCAAATTGATGCTTCTTCATCCACTTATCATTTCCCACTTTCCACTGTTCTTTAAATTTTATATAGTTCTATTTGTCCGAGTCCCCCGAGGTGAGAGTGTCTTCGTCAAATATTTACTATCATTTTTTAACTGTCGGGCAGTGAATATGTTAAAATTTGTGAGGAAAATGTCAAGAATGCAAAGTGATTGAAAGACTAAGAAATTCGAATTTAAGTATTAACGCATTGAATTCGGCTTTTTCTGACAATTCTGATGACATGTCTTAAAATAAACTCAATTTTGAATGATTATACTATTACATAAATAAATACGTTTAAACACTGAAATATTTTAAACCGAAGCCTTTTCTATAGTTTCGTTTGATTCTTTACATGACACAAACCAATATTTGTCATTTTGATTTCAATGGAAAACTTTGGGAGGCAATCACTATGAGTGGTGTTGGAAAAGTGGAAATATTCGTGCGGCGGAATGTCAATAATTAAATGTGAACTTTTCACCGTCGACGGCCAATCCATAATTGAGTTCGGTGTTTACGTCCCGTCCGAGATCTTTATCGATTAGCGTTTTCAAATAGCTGTTTGAATGTTCTAGTGTAACGTAAAATTAAATCGTTTTTGTTTTGTTAAACAACTACGCTTTGGCATAAAATTAAATAAAGTCCCATTTATTTTTTATGCTGTTTAGCCAACCCTTTTCCTTATTTTACCATAGGAATTGTGTATTTTTCCACGAAAACGAATTATTGGAATAGGTAGCAGCAAAAACATTATTTTATTTCGTAAATTCACGGATTTTTTGGAATAATTTTTCAAAACTAAAGGCTTCCAAAGAAATTGTCTTCCGTTTCCGGTGCAACCATTATTTAACTGATAGTGGCCTACATAGATATAAAAAAACTCTTTTCAAAGCCTGACCTTCTGTGACGATGCATTTTTACTGATTAGGTTAATAATACACACATAGTGAATGTTTCTTCATGGATCAAGAAAGGTTAGAAAAGGTTTGTCATGATTTTGGGGCGGGTTTGATCAAAATATTACCACGCATTTATTTATAACGTCTTTGAAAATCCATGAGTAAATAAGCGACATTATGTTGTGTTACGTGTGTAAAATTTGTAAGCAGTGCACACTCAAAAAAGAGGATAAATTAAAATAGCTGAATGGATGTCCTATATTCGATAGGGAACGTCCTTGTAATGGCGATGAAAATTATTCGAAGTTTTCTATGTGACTGAAACAGACGTAAATAATTTACTCGATTTTTTAAAGTTTTTTGATAACGTTTCAAGTCGTATCTGTGTCAATCGATGTGTTGCTACCAAGGGCAATACCTTCCGAAGTACATATACGTCACGTAGTTACTTGTTAGTAGGACATGTGACAAGACAGGCTGGCCCGTGAATTATTGATAGGGTCATTATTTCTCATAGAATTATTTTATTTATTGATTTTGCAATCACTTGTCCTAAAATAAAACGTAGACAGGAACTATAATATACAATAGTTTATTAAATTAAAAATTAGTTAGTGTAATTATTTTCCCCTCGTTCAGTGTAGTAGAAATAGATACGTTGAGTATTGCCTTGGTGATAGACTATACATCACAATGGATATGATGCGATGATTGTAATGTATTAAACAATACTCGTATTTAGTTATCAAGTCTAAAGAGCCAGGTAATTTCAAGCCTTCCTCTTTCATTTCCACATCCATGGGATAGAAACAACAGAAATCTGGGTAAGGCTAAACCCACAGTTAATTTCTTTAAACAATTAAAAGCTAAAGCTCTGTAATTGTTTGTTTTTTGTTTGAATGTTTTTATATTTGTCTGATTTCGAACAAATTTTTTTCTTTAGTAATTAATATAGTTTTAGTAGTACTGTGTTTTTATCATTCACTTTGGTAAATAAAAGAGCTTTTATTTGTTATGAAACATCCATCTGTGTTTTTATTATTCACTTTTGTAAATAACATAGCTTTTATTAGTTCTGCAAAATCCATCTGTGTTTTTATCATTCACTTTTGTAAATAACATAGCTTTTATTACTGCTGAAACATCCATCTGTGTTTTTACTATTCACTTCTGTAAATAACATAGCTTTTATTAGTTATGAAACATCCATCTGTGTTCTTTCGGCCGTCCACAACTTTAGGAAGAACGGAGGAAACCATTTTATGTCTCCTATATTTTATATTTTTCTATTTAACGACATTTCACTTGATCGAGATTATTGTTTCTAAAGTCTATGAATAATTCCACCCACCGATATTAAACGGAAACTTTCAAAGTAGTTCCACTCTGTCACTTTTTTTCTATAAAATAATTCTGTGTCTTTATTAGTATCAATAAATCCCCTTTAATTTATTCGGTAAATCTATTACTGTTTGTGCTTTTTCCCAAGTGGGTATTTTAGTCAAATTTGCCCAATCTGACAATAGCGCAGATAAGTTTCCACATAGGATTAGTAAAGGCTTAGTTTACCCTAAAAACCTAAACTATTTAATATTTTGCTATTTATTTCATTTCACGTTTCTGAAAACAGGAAATTTTATCGTCCCGAAGCTCTTCTCCAGGACAACGGGACACATGTATATTGTATGCAACTTAGTAGCAGCAATAAAAGTACTCAAAATGACCTTCATTTGCATGGTCTGAGGGTAGTTGTCCAGGAGGAAGAATATGTTGTCTCCATAGTCATAGCAGAAGGCCGCCGCACGGTCTTTGCACAGAGCTTGCATAGGGTCAGGTGTTTGGTAGCAGTAATCAAGGTACTCACACTGTCCTTCATGTGCACGGTCTGAGGGTAGTTGTCCAGGAGGAAGGAGATGATATCCCCGTAGTCATAATAAACAGCCTTGTGCAGGAGGCCCACCCCCGCGCGGTCTCTGCACAGGGCCAGGCGTTTGGTAGCAGTAATCAAGGTACTCACACTGTCCTTCATGTGCACGGTCTGAGGGTAGTTGTCCAGGAGGAAGGAGATGATATCCCCGTAGTCATAATAAACAGCCTTGTGCAGGAGGCCCACCCCCGCGCGGTCTCTACACAGGGCCAGGCGTTTGCGCATCGGGTCGACATCCAGGACATCCTTGGGAATGAAGTAAGACAAAATATTATAATTTGTGCATCGTAAAACACACAGAATCTGTTGGCCGTCCCTAATTTTTTTTCTTTGCATCATATTATCTAATGTCTATTATTACGCCTATTATTTAACTAAAAATACAGTGTGTGGCAAGCCTACGCACGACGGAAGTGAAACTTTTAGTATTCGTCTCTCTCTCTTTTCATTTCATTCTCTCTTTTTTTCTCTCTATTGACATATTTATAAGTAGCATGTGATAAAAAAAATTAAAAGTTATAAAAATATGGGATTCGAACCCGGGTCCTGCATAACGAGTGTCGAACGCTCTGCCTCTAGACCGCGAGGAGAGGTATCTCGCGCGACGAGAACCGTGTATACAACGTGTACTCCTCAATTGACTTGTCCCGCTCAAATTTTCGTTTTCAAACACGGCAAATGAATAATATCACATAACGTCTCGTTAACGCTTTATATAGGGTCGAATCGAAGATATATCGGCAGTGTGAAGTCATATCTGTCGTTTTTCAAAATATTTCCGTATATTTGTCCGTTTTGGAAAAGATCTATCGTGTTTTAACAGTCTCATACCCGTATGGAGTCTGAATTTGAAAAACATTTTTAAATTTTGAAAAACTCACTTACGGCTGTGTTTTTTACTAAAAAAACTTGTCACGCACGTCTGCGAGGGTAATTAGTCGCGTTATCGGCCTTGATTAGTAATTTTAATGATTCAAAATAAAAATAATTAATCAAAATACCGAGCGACTCTACAGGCTCGATTTGTAAGCTATATTTCGACCAAAATATCTAAAAGTCGCAGCACGAGAGCATTTTATCACTTTTCCTCGTATTAAAAAAATAACAAAAAGAAAAAAAAAATAGTTAAAGCGGTGATCGAACCTCGGTTCTTCACGACGACAGTCGGGCGCTCTGCCTCTAGACCGCGAAGCTGAGTTTGGAGGGTGACCTAAACTAGGTATATAATATTAGCTAGGCTCCTATAGCGAAATGATCACGGTTTTTCGTGACGGTCATGAGTCGGTTTTACTCCGGTCCTCGAAAATGCATAACGCGCGTAAAGAAGTTTCACTTCAAAAATGTCAATGAATCAGAATTATGGCTTTGAAGTGGTAATAATATGCACTATTTATTTATATAACTAGATGTACCCCGTCAAGCGTTACTGTGGCTCAGTATGTCTGTGTAGATGGCGCTGTTTGAAAAAAACATGATTTTACTTGTCACAGGTGACATCTATATACTATAGGTATATAAAAACACACTCGTATTTGAATGCAACGTTGTGCCAAAGTTTCAAAGCAATCGGTGAAGAACTTTGGGAGATTAAAGATTTTTAACGAACGAACATTTACATTTTTATTTATATAGATTGCCGACATACAGTAGCGTGCAATCAATGCACACGTTAGGTAAGTAGTGGGTAATATTTCAACCCCAACATCGTTCCGGAAATGGACTATAATTTTCAGAAAAAATTCCATGGTTTTCGACTCAATTGGACCCTTTGTTCTTCTTTTGACACCTTTGCTCCATCTCTTTGGTGCCATGGTTGCAAATGAAAGAATTTTCTCATTCTATCATCAAAAATACTACTTTCTGATATCTGCGTCCTGTTCTTGTTAAATGTTGTTCAATGATGTTCTGGCAATGTTGTTCAATGATTTGCTGGCATATGTGCTTCCCCCTTCCCCAACAATAGTCTCTTAAAAGTTCAGGCTTAGTATTTACTTTCGTCGAAAATAGCCTTCAAACTCCATCCCCGAAGATGACAAGCGTGTGGGGTAAATGTAAAAATAAGAAGTAATTAATTAGGGCGATGATTGTATGTCGTATGAGTATAATAACTAATAACCCACCTTGAGACCTTGCAACGATCCTTCCGTGACGGCGATGTGCAGCGCGTCGCACTTGGCGGCCAGCTGCGGCAAGTCGCGCAGGAAGGAGCGCGCGCGCTGTCCGGGCGCGGCGAGCCCGATGAGGCGGTGCGCGTGCCCGCCTAGCGCCGCGTCGCGTAGCCGCTCCACGTCGCCGCCGCGCGCCCAGCGACGGGCGTCCACCACTGGGGAATAACAAAATACATGGTAGAACACATTATTGGAATCATTTTGTTATTCCTGATAGTATTCCAAGAAAGAAAACAGGTGATACAAATGTTGAAAGGTCAATATCGGAGTCAATGGAAAACAACCTGGGAATTCCTCAAGGATCTCTATTGGGTCTTATATAATTTATATTTTATGTAAATGATGTAAAAGCAATACTAATGAAAAAAATATAATTTATTTTATTTATTATAATATATTATACTTCTACAATTAATAATAATTTTAACTCACCTCACAAAGATAGGAATAATAATAATAACAAAACGACTAGTGTCTATATTTAAATTATGCATTTGTGATTGTATGGTTATCTAGTTATATTATTATAGTTTATTCGAGATCTGGAATAAACAAGAAAAATAAAAGTATGTGTTATATTTTGAAGTTAAATTTACATTAATATAATCAATGCATTATTTGTAATTCTGTGAACAGTAGACCTCACGTCCGAAATGTATGTTTATAATTTTCTCTAATTTAATAAATTAAAATAAAAATTTCCTCTGATATAATACGATTTGGAAGTTGATATCCGAAGACACAGCTTTGTAAACGCATTCTAAATTATAATTCCCTGATACTCATAAATATAAAATCAATACAACATCTTTCAAAATCCCGAGAACTTGAACCACAGAATTGAACCCCGATCAACTACTGCTTGAAAGGCAACTTTTCTGAGCATTACACTCCTAACAGTATGTGATGAAATAGAAGAATTAGGTATTTTTGAATTTCAGGATGTTATTTATTTATTGTTTAAATATATTATACGCCCATATAAGTTTTTACAAACATGTACATAATATTTTTGTTATTTGTTTTTGGGGTGTTATGCCGTGTTACTCTTTCTTTAGCCAACGTTTCGGACAGCATTGCAGTGTCCATCATCAAACGTTGGCTAAAGAAGGAGTTAGCGCAACACGGCGTAACACCCCAAAAACAAATAGCAAAAATACTTTTGGCCGTGAAAATTTTAAATTATATGTACATAATAAGTCAGTGGAACAATATATGCATCACTACTCAAATTATATTGTTTAGTAATATTATAAGTTAAAATGTTACTATATGTTGAGCACCATGTTCTTAGAAATAATAAAATACGAATAAGTAAATTGATTACATAATTAAATCCATTGATTCTTCACATATTTTTGTTGTTGTGTATTATAAAGAACTAAGGATATATCCATGATTATTTGCTTACCTGATTATATTTCAAATATTTTAAAGCCTATGATTCACAGAAGTATTTCAAAGTATCCGATTGTCTGCAATATTTAATTGTATGTAAAGTAAAGAATCTGAAATTTGGTGAAGTTGTGTAAATTTCTTCCTTAAATTGACACCACAAGATAGTTGTTCTTTATCAATTGGAAGACTGGAAGTAAGTGAGCAACGAATAAAGAAAGAAAGAAAGCTCCGTTCATTTTTTGCATCGGCTTGCATATGATTAGTCAGTGGGCCATGCGATATGCAACCGGCTGCCATGCAACTGGGCCCACGTGAATTACCTACCTGCTACTCGGACCTGACTCGGACGTACGGGAGAGTTTAATTAAAGGTAAGGCCGGCAATACACCCTCGAGTATACTTGAGCGTGTGTGCAATCAATATTGCACAAGTTTGATCAAGTTTTCTGACTTGCACAAGTGTCTTAAAAAGGCTGAATTTGAAGTCTGTATAACAACGTTTGCACAAGTATAAATATTTTAACGTCTGTTGGAGAACCGTCATTTTTTTTTCTTCTTTTCATCAAACAGTACGTTATTTTCTGATTCTTGTGGCTTTTTAAATAGCTAACATTAGTCCAATCATAGCCAAAATGTCGTCAGTTGACACCATGGATAAAATTGATTACACCGCAGAGCACAACCATCTTTGCTTTGTTTGCCAGAACTGACACCGCACAAGTATACTTGAAGGTGGCTGGTCAGTGGTCATAAGGCCAATCAAGTGCTCGTGCAAGGTATATGGTCGGCCTAATAAAACATGAACGTTTTATTGTGACATGTGGAAAAAAAGAAAGGCTTTCTTATGTGGAACAGAATAATAATTAAAAAGAAAATGGGTGAGATTGCAAGCGTTGCTCACACCAGTAGCGTGCAATGCACATTCGTTTAGTAGGGTATTTTTAAAAAGGGTTATGCTTGAATTTTTTTTCCTTACAACTAATCCGGGAAAGAAATAAATTTCCAGGCGCTGCAGAATTACTCCTTATTAAATTTTTTTTTCGATTTTTATAAAATAATTGAGATGATAGTTATAGCTTCTGGAAAACGAAATGTGTGAAAAACTCTGCTTTTGCTTTTCATAAATTATAATATGATATTTAATAGATTTTAAGTAAAGTAAATAGCTACCGCTCCCGTAGAGGCATTTTAACCTAGTAAAAATTTAAAAATACACGTATCCGCTCAACCGATCAAGAAGGAAGAAAAAAAAACTGATCCAACATACTGTACTTTTGCGAGTTACTACGACAGATCTTTAACTGAAATACATTTAGATCAAAACAATACATAAGAACCCACATAATTGTATGGATTAAAAAATTTTATGTTTAAATTAGCTCCATACAGGAGGCTCTAAGGAGAATAATTTCCCTCAGGGCTAATGTAATCTTTTGCGATACTGTGTGGAGGGTTTTTTTAAGGAAAAGAAGGAGAGGAAGAAGAGGAAGATTTGAGAAGGAAACAAGTATAAGGAGGGGGTAGGAATCTGCGAGTCAGTATGTCCAGGAGTGACGGACGTTTGAATTCATCCCTCCCACTGTGGTGTAAGGCGATGGGTCAAGGGAGTCCTATTGGAGAGGTGAAAAGATCTTCATCAACCAGTCTCTCCAAATCTGGCCCAACACATAGTAGGTGGGCAGATACATCTACCGCCGAGATCTAGGCAATCCTCACTCCATGTACCCGGGCACCCCTGCTAAGTAACCAAACGTAACGAACCACTTGGAGTGAACTATGGCAGAGGTGTTGATTCCCGGAGCGGCGCGCGGCGGTACCCATACCCGCATCCCAAATAATATGGTTTTAAAGTCAATTTTATTTAATGGAAATAGAGTTTTATTTTTATTAATTTCTGATAGTAAATATTAATATAAAAAAGTTTTTTTT
This sequence comes from Hesperophylax consimilis, assembly GCF_061612785.1. Taxonomy (NCBI): domain Eukaryota; kingdom Metazoa; phylum Arthropoda; class Insecta; order Trichoptera; family Limnephilidae; genus Hesperophylax; species Hesperophylax consimilis. The sequence continues at coordinate 6,715,245 of NC_142845.1, forward strand.
TTAAGTTCTGCTCTACCAACATAAATATTTTGGAATATTGTTGAATTACTGAAATATACAAATAAGAGAAGAATGAGTACTGCTGATTTTTTTAAAATCCCTTTAAATTATTTGTAATCCAGTTAAAAACGAGGTTAGATACATGTCGCTTCCTAATAAGATTGTACTTAATTCATAATAATATCGAAACACTGGTTCATGCAACTGCGTTTGTCTTAATGACATATAATTTTAACAGGATTACGAATAATTTCTTAATAAATTTGCAATATTTTTTATCAGTAAGTTTTCTCCGTGTACTCCTAAAAATTAGTCTCTACGACGATGCATATCTTTTACAAACTTTTCTTAGGTTTTGGTTAACCAAAGTGTTTTCTCATGAGAACTTCATTGGATTTTGTCGACCTTGTGATACATGTTCCTTGTTTTATAGCCTCCAACAATCATAAGCATTTCCGTAATACATAATTTATGATACCATAAGAAACCATAATACTGCACACGATTGTGCAATTAAAACACGTTATTGCACGCGCTGCCCTATTTATTTATTAATGTTAAGATTAATGGCTTACTTAAAACGTATTTTCCATAACCCCGATTGAAAATAGTTGCCTTATATAGTAATTAAGGTGTGAATCACAATTTTTTTTTTCTAAAAAAATATTAGTAGCAAGTGTGGCCAACGATCCTGAAAGATTACCATATTATGTAACAGGCATTATTTCAAGGTACAGACAGACACAAAAACATCCTTTTTGTAATAAACGTAGGTCGAAGATTATAGAAGAATCGTGAACAATCTGACGAATGTTGATGAGTAAGAAGGCTATAAAAGGCGAGTACGTATATTTAAATAGTCTTTTCCATTCTGACCGTCATACCAGTTTATACTTTAATACACAGAGTTTACCAGTACGTACCCGAAGGATTTAAACCAGCGATTCCAGAGCATGTTTTGGAGTAAAACATATAGATGTTATTTTGTAGTCTGGTGATATTTTTTTTTTCAATTAACTAAATTTTGTTTTCCCTCACACCTCGTCAATGGATAGTTAGGAGTTAGGAACAGCCTAGAGTGTCACGTGATACGCACTCCGTCTCGTTCCAGCAACACCGCAATAGACGAGACATGATACGAGCGCGTATCACATGATACCGTGTAGCAGTGTGATTTGAATTAACGTCAGACAGCTATGCCAAAGTAAATAATACCAATAAATTGACAATTTCAAATTAAAATAATAACTTTAATATACATTGGCTGTCCGCATTTACTTATGGACATTAAAAAAAGTTAATTAGTTCATGAGGTCTGTACCGACTATCGGAATCATATTTTGACAGTACTCGCGAACATCACTAACTGACCATAGATGAAGGATTTCGTTAATATCGTATTGATATCGATATGAAATCATCGGTAGTTACGCCTATGGATCCGACATTGTAAAGTTATCGATTTCACTGTGCTAGACCCCAAGAATAGAAACGTATTACGATCGTCGGATTTGATAAAAAATCTGGTTGATTTGACAAATATCGATTGGTTGCACAATGAAAATGTGAAAAAGCAATGATACCCATTTGCAGCTCCCAAAGAAATATTTTAAATATAAATATCGATTTACCAAAGCAAATACGGCACGCATAATCGAATTGGCCGGATTTCAATGTAATTCAAAACAGGCCAGGCCAATGACATTACAAATGTCATCTGAAGAGATATGAAGTTAGCAGTAAAACGCGAAATGCGAAAATGACCATGTTTTTGAAGTCTGGAACAAAGTGGTGCAAGTCTCAAAAAATTATGCATGAACATTATTATGAGTAAAGATTTTAACCCGAGCAGTATACGACCCTCTTCTTCGTATAGCTAAACCAACGATGGATGAACAAATGTACATTCACTATGAAGGGCTTAACAGGTTAAACATGTAGGTACATGATACAATAAAATCCGTAATCACGAATGTGTATTGCACTACCCTCCCCATACCTAGACTCGTTATTGTCACACACAATTAAGATAAAATGTGACAAGGAAGAAACCATGTTTCTTGTAAATTCTTAATTTAAACGCTTGTCATATATTATAACAATGATAAACATTCAAAAATATATGACGGACGAAGTAAACGATAAGATCGGGCGGCGTTTTCGTATTCAAAAGTTGCGTCGAATACTACCTCAAGGCCGACTATTTTTGATCGACACTTTGATATTTCCAGAGCGTATTTGTGTATATTGTTATGTCATTGGTTATTACATTATATTTGTGATCTATGTACTACTGTAAGAATGGTAATACCAAATACCAAAAATATGCTTTAGATAATTTAAAGGTTTTCCTATCGTTTCGCTTGAGTAGAATACAAATAAAAAATAAATATCTCAATAAAAATATAAATGTAAACTACTAAAAAAAATTTTTTTTCAATAGAAAGTATGAACGCATAAACAACTTTAAAAAAGTATAATAGCTAAGATTATCTGTGACAGTTTCACTTGATTAAATTTTTTGCTTTCTTATAAAATTATTTACAAAATAAATAAAAAACAGTTTTGTGCTTGAAATCGAACGCTTCTAGACTCCATTTGTCAAGCGATTTTAATGCCTATTACCTACAATATAAGGTATACCAAGAATATACACATTTTTGGCTTGTAGCTTCCTCTTAAGGTCTTTTTAACCACATAAACGTTGCGGTAATAAGTTAAGTTTCTCACTCTTCCGACCTTGCGCTCCGCACAATATTTACATTGAGGAGATGTTAAGATACAATTTATATTTTTTTTTGTGAAAATCTGCGTCGAGTTACTTAAATGTCACAAATAGATTTAAAATTGAAAATACAGGTACACAATGCTCATTACGTGAGCTATAAAATTAATGTTTCACATGCCATTTTAATATTAGTGTCATGACATGACAATAGCAAATCTCACGAAATATCTAATCCGTTCGATGGAATGGACAATGGTCAATGGCCAAACATAAAACATTTTATGAAGCCTACCCTTTAGATTAGGAGCGGGCTTTAACAAATGACAAACACGGGGTGTGCTCCTTCCGGACTGAAGGCATTGTGTATGGGGCACTCGGGCCCAAAACAGTCCAAGCGATGACCTTAAAAATTATGTCCGTTAGACCACTTCAACCAAAGTGCTGGCGTTAACCCCAAATAAGATTAGTAAGAAAAAACTCGTTCAGCCAGATTTCTACTCGGGGGGAGTCCTGGAAAGGGTTCAATTCCGGTGTAATTTTTGGGGCGAAAATATCCGACGTGTCACTTTACTAAATCTAATATTTGCCGTAAACCCGTGAATTCATTGGTTTAGTTCAGCGTTAGTGAGAAGAAAGGCATATTTTCTCTCGAATAATCGCGTCTGCCACAGAGTTCTCCTTAATATTGGGTCGGCAGAATGATGTATTCTTAAAAAGGTACTCATTTGGTTGAAGGATTTGTCTAGGTCCGTTGGCAAAAATTTTATATGTATTTCCCACGTAGGTACCTAATAAACTTTTTTAATGTATTGACAGTTTCTTCGACTAGTATAATCTAGTAAATTGCTCAGAAAATGAAATTTATTATTATTATTATTTTAATATAATTCATATTACTAACAATAATAATTTTACCTTAATACGGGCATGTGCCCAGGCTGGTAGTCGATTATCATGTAAAAACCTTTGAAAAAAAAATTAAAAATCCAAATTTTTATTCTAGCATGACTGGGAGGGTGGTGCAATACTTATTATGTACCTACATGAGACGTAAGTTTTACAATTACAAGGAAAAACATATTAGTAATAAAATAAATTAAATTAATCATCCATCAGGATGGTCGCTGATTTTCCTTAATGTTAATTGCCGCACTTTTTACACAAAATGTACAGTTATCGAAAATACCTAACAGTGTTCAATTGAAAGGGATTTAGCCGTGATTGGAAAACACATCTGAATAGTTAGATATTTCCCTACCTTCTCATTCCCTACTCCTTTCCTTTCCATACCTATTGGGAATGCCATAGTCGCACTGGCTCCGGTTACAAGAGAGCAGTTTGGATGCTTGTGCGGTATTCATTAAAAATACATTGAAAATCTCATTCATGAGAAATTCTGACCCCACGGTGAGTACATGATAGTCGTCGTCTTGTAGCTAACAAGTTCGTTTTCTGAACTATTTGACTAGTATAGAGAATAGTACATACAAGGAACTTGCATTACAACTCCGCCATAAAGACCTATTTCAAACCATTCACAAACAAATTACATAGTAAACTCGCCAATTCCTCGCCGACATTGTTTAGCAAATGATATCGACTTTTGTAATGTAACAAATTCAATCTTTAAAACATATTTAAACGTTTTTTATATAAAAATATTATTTTTGACATTTTAGTTTATGTCGGTCTTAGTTTTTAGTTTGGTCGGTGGCAGAGTTGACATCGCGTTTGGGTCTCACTTAGGCGTAGTGTGTTCAATTCCTCGGCTGGCTAAGTCCTCCATCACAACACAAGCAACATTTTCAGCTTCCTGTGGTGGTAGTAGTTTCAAATATTGTCAGATTATTCGTAACCTGGGAATGTTTGTCTTTCTTTTTTAAAAAATTAAAAAAAAAATTATAATGATTTATTTCATCTAATTGTAAACCACTGTAATGAATAAAAATATTTTTTGTAACCATTATTTATAACCCTTATGTACAAAATTGTAAGCATTTCAATGTACCCAATATAAAAGCCCCATGGGCGTATAAAAAGAGTAAGTAAATAAACTTGTAACATATTGATGGACCCCGCAATGCTTCGCTATTGCTAATTTATTTCTCGGGCGTCTTTGACTTCTTCTACAATTTACTACTGTATACCACAATGTTACTGTTAAAAAACTACATTACATCGACCTTCTTTAGCCAACGTTTCGGACAGCATTGCAGTGTCCATCATCAGGGCAGATGTGTTAGCGCAACACGGCATAATACCCCAAAAACAAATAACAAAAATACTTTTGGCCGTGAAAATCTTAAATCATATTTTACATTACATCGACTTTAATATAATCAATTCGACTCCGTATCTCATTTCGGTGCAAAGATATTGCGTTAAGCATTCCTCGGGCGTCCCCGACTTCTTTTACAATTCACTACTGTATATCATAATGTTACTGTTAAAAACTAAACTATGTCGTTAACACTATCTAAACGCTCCTGTCATAATATGCCTATTTTACATGAACTAAACCAATTAATTTGATTGTCCTGAAACGGGAAACCTTCCCATGACTTTGATTGTCCAACTGCGACAATCAAAGTCTATTTATTTATTTATTCAGTAATTCTGTAATTGTATTTGTTTGGTAGCTAATAAATAATAATAACTACAATCTTTTAAATTTTCAGCGATATCGATCGACTACTTTTCACGTTTTGCGAGCGCAAACATATGCAGGCTGAATTTTTATATATTAAGAAGTTAATATAATAAAGATGAAGATGCTTGAATCAACAAAATTGCGTACCTCAAATATAACAGGCGTAACTTATATATTTATGATATACGCTAAAATATAGCAATTATGTTTACCTACGTGAAAATATTTAAGTAATCGACTATTCATCGTGATTTTCAAATATCGAAAAGTGTGCCTACAACACGGTGCCAGACACGGGTACAATTTTCGGATAAAGATTATCCGAAAAACGTGAACCAGACACCGATTTTTTCTTTTTTGGTACATGGTGAAAATTGTGTATTGTTCATTTATTATAATTCTTTAACAACGGGGTTACAGACCATTCACTAATAAACATTTACTACAATCATAATATATCAGAAGACGTTTTCATGCACCTGCGTTTATGCTGATAATATGCAATGACGAAATGAGAAAATATTGGAATTTTTATAAATACGTGTTCCATCGTCGTAATAACATATTCGCGTTTTACTGTAATCATGAAACCTCTCATTTTATTCGTGAAAGGCCTGCAATCCCTTTTTTAACCGGAATACGAATAATTTGAAGAGATTGATAATTAATGAGCAATATTTTATGTCAGTAATTTTTCTCCGTGTATCCTTATGGAATAAAATCAATTTAATAATTTCACACTGAAAAACTTAAGTCATAAAACAGTTAGGTACATTATCAACCAACTTTTTTTATTTTAACATTCCATAACTTAATAGAATTTATTTTATATTAATTACTATCTATTATCATAGACACCTCATACCTCGATTTATGACAGGTCTTATACAAACTTAGTATTCATTCAACTATTATTACAAAAGTAGATATTTCTTTTAGTTATGTATTGTCCCGCTGCACTTCTATTAACAACTGTATCATCTTTTAAATTTTATTTTAATAATACAATATAGAAGATACAATATAATAAAATAATACATAATAATCTTAATTAACTAATTGCAATTCCCAGTTAGTGGAGAATTGTTCTCGAGTCTAACTGGGTAGTTAGTCAATTTCCTAATTTATTTATTTTTTATTATTATTAATAATAATAATCAAATCAAATTACATAATATGTCATCATATTACATAAATACAAAATGTATATATATATATCAATAGATTTTGTATGTATATTATAATCGCAGGATATAAAGCTGAAAGTATTTATAAAATATTTCATAATGAGGTCGTGTCTAAGGTATGAAATATGCATTCGAGATGCGAGGGAAAAATATTAATGTTCAATACCTAAAAGAAAAATACTGAAAATATAATACTAAAAAGCACTCGGCGAAAACATTTAATCGAAATTAAATCAAATTAATCGACTTAAGAATCCATGGACGCTGAGACATCCTGAAATTTCTTCTTTTGATCCTGAAAGAGTTCTTCGGACAATTCCTCACAGAGATGAAAACAATTCTGAAGCGAGAGGACCAATCTTGGACAGAAGCCTTCGCATCTCTACTGGAGGATTCTAGATATGCTAGATAAAATAAGTATGGTAAAAATCACGAAAAGTGTAAAAACTTGGAATTAAAGAAATATATCTTTAAAATGAAGATTATAATAATGATGTACTAGTTTAGGGCGAAGTGATTTTTTTAAATTTTTAGAATCTCCAAATATCTACAGGCCTAATGAATGATCCAATTATGAGAAAAACACAATTTTATTGATCTGCGATGGCATCTTCAGGTGGCACGGTTAACCTTAAATTTACAATTTTTTTGTTGTTTATATATTATAATTTTAAGTAACTTGTATTATTATTATTTATGGTGGCATGGGCTGGACTATTGTTCCTTTTTTTTAGGATTTGTGAAGCTAAAAGTTTATGCAAAGAAAACATTGACTGAAAATAATAACTTTTTTTTTTAAATTTTTTTTTAGACAATGTGTAGATAGTTCCACGAAGCTGCCACATGGCTGCTTGTCTGCAGGTTCTATCTCAATATCCTATCAATGTTCTCAATGTTCTATCCTCGCTCTTACAACTCTATCTAATGACTTCATTTAAAACAAGCAATCGAAAATTGTCTTAGCGATTAATTGATTTCTTGATGCCGTACTTATTTAATAAAAAAATGTCCAAAACAAGTAAAGATTTGTCGTATCCTGTACATAGTCCCGTGAGTTCTAGAGTTCATTGAATCATGTTCATTGAAAGTTACAGACACTAAACTGAAATTAATATTTTTGATTACCGTAGATATGTAGATATTTATATAATGTTGCAATAATTAAAATATTAATTATTGATCTTATATTTTAAAAGGTAACAACTATTGTAATGACTTTGGGATGACATCACCCGCCAGAGTGATGTCATTGACTTTTATTCTGGTGAAACACTTCGATTATCTGATATTACCGGCGTGCATGACTTTAACCTAACATTATCGCCGATCGCAATGAAGCAATACCATGTTTTCAATATCGTGAAAACAATGCAGTGCCATAATGTGTGCCAGGAACCATAAAGCAGGCGACCAACCACCCAACTCTCCATGCGCAATCTGAGTAATGCACGGATACGTCGATTACTTCACCAATAAATAATTTATTTATGTATTCACAAAGTTAAACATATTGTTTTTATACTGACATCACGCAATTAAACCATTAGACTATGCAGGACATGTTACGATTATTTACGCGAGGGATTTTATAGTTGTTTTTTACAGTTCGAATGGGTTTTATTTCTCTTCCGTATTATGTTATGCTGATTATAATGGATGTATAATTTTTTTGCAATTTTTACAATGACTTCGCAAAAAATAACTTCATTTAATTTACTTACTTTTTTGTGAGTATGTGCCACACAAGTGTCCCAACTCTTCCTAACCGTCTGGAGCCAGAGTGACTATGGCATCCCCAACCGGGGTATGTTATGAAGGTAGTGGGGAGGGGAACGAGATAGGGAAGAGAAAAATAGGGAAGTATCTGTATATTACAATATGGTCACCTTGGTTTAAGCCATTTCAAGCAACGTGAATGGTTGTCTCTCCCCAGGGCGACACTGAAAGTATTTACCACTCTACGCCAATTAATATTGTTTACAAGGCTAACGCAGTCAAACAATTAGACTAGAAAAAATATTATTCCGTCTAATTTGTTGCGCAATAAAAATATTTCAATTATAGTTAATTCAAAAATTATTGCAACAATAACCAACCAACCCTTATTCCAGAAAAGTCATGTTTACTATGTTTTTTAGAATTTATTTTTTATTTAATTACATATTTATGTAAAATTCCCCCCATGAAAATTGTAATCGTTTTGTTGTTATTAAATCCGAAAATTTCAATATAATTCTTTCAGAAATAGTATCTCAATTGTTAAAGATAAACTTTCGCGCAAATGTGGGAAGTTTCTCTTTAACAGTTTTATCGTAAACTGAGAACCTCTTTGCAGTTTTAAATACCCATATTAATTCGTTGAATCTATGAAACCGAGTAGTTCACTGATTATTTCACCACAGTTGCTATTTTTATACATTTTAATAAATTCTTAAAATGATATTTTAATAAGAACCGCGCTGTGGAAGAAACCATCTCGTTTTTTAAGGTAAGAATGATAATTTTTGCATAGAGTGAGTAATGCCTTAGTATAAGTTAGTAAACACACGAATTTGTTTATTATTGTATTTATTATGACAAGCCACAAAGTAAATAATTTATTAGATTACGCTGTATATATATATATATTTATTAAATCGATCTAAATAAATATCTGTTTGTCGCATTTAGGAATTTATTCAAACAGCGGTTTTTCCTTTTCTTGGAGTTAATTTAAAATAAGATCTCATGAATATGTCGAGTAGCAGTAGGCAGCCCTTTGGTCGACACAAGAGTCACGCAACCCGGAGTCACTCCGCCCGTCAGCTAATATAGGCTAATTCCAACTTCCGGCCACTGAAAAGCTGTTTCCTGTCTTCCTTCCGGTAGTAGCACGCCATCCCCGGCCCCACATTCCGCCGTAATATTATGGCCGACGTAGGACGAAGGCAAATTTGATATCGGGTGCCATTATTGCGGCCTACAGAAATCGCCCGTGTTTATTTAAAGTGTATCTGATTAGGTAAAGCTCCGAAAGGTTTAATGAATTATTCACAACTAGTCTACTTTATGCTTGTTCAAGTACGTTTGAAGGTGTCAAAACACCGCACGTGTCATAAAAAGTTCTAGACGGTTCGGATATCGGATCGATATAATATTGTGTTAACATTGTGAATATCATCATCTGTTCTGGGAAATCAACGATTTTTATTATAGATGACGACATTACCCAATTTAGAACGCGGACAAATTTTTAACAAAAAGTAAAATTGTTTTGTAAACTTAAGTAATATTATACACTTTTTTATACACGATTGACGCCGTATTACCCAAGGAGGCGCAGTTTCCTCCCAATCATGCTCCGAATTTATTTTTTTAAAATTTTAATGTGTAGCGAACACTTTGTGCACGTTGTACACGATATACATAATTAGAACACTGTGTGCACGTTGTACACGATATACATAATTAGAACACTTTGTGCACGTTGTACGCGATATACATAATTAGAATAAATAATTAACATGTAGCGAACACTTTGTGCACGTTGTACACGATATACATAATTAGAATAAAATAATTTAGTTTGAATACCAATCTATTGTATATTTCTTCTATATATAAAACCAACCGGTTTCAGTTCAACCTGAATCTGTAACAATAATAATATGTTTTTACATCGTAAACTTCTTAATATCAACAAATGCCAAACGATCAGTTTCCATAGATCTAAAACCCCTTTATTATTCGACTACTCAATTAACAATGCCAATCTAAAAAGAGTTTTTGAATTCAATGTCCTTGGAGTTATCTTTGACTCCAAATTACGCTTCTTTAATCACATTAATAGCATTACCAGTAAGGGACTACAAATTCTTGGATTTATTCTTAGAATCGCTAAAGACTTTAATAACATAAAAACTATAAAATTACTATACACGTCTCTCGTTAGAAGTCAGGTTGAATACAATGCAACCATTTGGTGTCCTCATTTCAACTCTCATTGTTTACAAATTTAAAAAAAATTCAAAATAAATTTTTACGTTTTATTAATTTCAAAATTGGTATTCCTATTATTGAAATCAATTATGTCAATTTACGCAGTAAACTTAACTTATCGAAATTATCTGAAAGGCGAAAAATATTTGATCTTCTTTTATTATATAAAATTGTTCATTCAAGGTTAGACTGCCCTGACACTATAAACTTGCTATCTTTACATATACCTCCAAAATATACTAGACGGAATATTTTATTCTACAACAATAACTTCGCTACGAATTCTGTGTTAGAAAGAATACATAGGTTGGGCAATAAACTAAGTGATGTCGCTGACATATTTAATTTAAATTTCAATACATTTAAAGCCAAATTAGTCCACCACTTTTTAAATGTAAATAATGTATGAGAAATCATTATATTTTATTTCGATTTTCTATTGTTTGTTTTATACTGTTGCTAAAAATGAAATTTGCAATTTCTATGTACTTAAAAGCCCAATAGGGCGTCAATAAATAAATAAATAAATCACCCAGATGAAAGTTCAGGTTCAGATTCAGTTTTAAAGATTCTTATTTTTATTATCTATTTATTTTATTTTTTAATTGTATTTCAATAATATAAAAAAATGTATATATTTTGTGTGTGTGTGCGCACTGAACATTTTATATTATTGACATGTAATATGTAAGTAGGTACTTAACGTAATTAGTTGAGTCAGTTAATTTTAATTTGCGACATTAAAGTTTTTTCTGATCTAAATTTAGTTTTATTTATTAACCTTTCAAACCACTGTCTGTCGCTAATTCGCATAATGCACATACATCGAGATAAGGAGCCTTTGGAAAATGTTGATTTGAAAAGGGATTTAATAGCAATTTTATCGAAAAGCTTTGGAACCACTGACCTAAGGTAAGTGCTCTAGGTACCTACCAGATATACTATTTTCTAGGAATGTACAATGGTTTCCCCTTTTACTTCAATGATGTTTTTTATCGTTGTTGATACTATCGACGTTGAAATGCGCATTCCGGTTTGTAAGTAAACATTGTGGCAAGACTTTCGAAGTTGATGGACACGGAGTAAAATGAGTATTGCTAATTTATTAAGAATCTCTTCAAATTATTGGTAATCCGGTTAAAAACGAGATCGCAGACCTTAGCGAATGAATGAACTTTTAGTATATTACGAATGACTGTTTATCATGTCGGAGCACGTGTTCATGAAAATCCGAATATTTTTGCATTTCGTCATAAAGGCAATGCACATGCACTTAAAAACGGGATTGCAGGCAAAGTCTAATGAGCCGCAGTACTAGTTAGTTAGACACTTGAAAGGGTTTTTTTGTTTTAAAACAAGAAAATAAAAATATAAGGCCTAGCTAGTTAGAAGATTACGAAAGAATCCATAACACCAAATCAATTGCAGGCCTTAAGGAATGAATTAACTGGTTTCCTGATAAACTTTTAGTAAATTACGAATGACTGACTAACACGATGTCGGAAAACGTGTTCATGAAAATCGGAATACTTTAGCATTTCGTCATGATCAAGACATGTGCGCGTGCATTGCTCTGATAATATATCATAATCATGTGAAATTATTCGGATTTTTATGAACACGTTTATCAGGAAACCTGTTAATTCATTCATTAAGGTCAGCAATCCCGTTTTTCGCATTACCAATAATTTGACGAGATTCTTAATAAATTAGCAAAACCTACTCATTTTTCTCCGTGGATGCACAAAAAAATAGATACCTAAATCTGTAGAGTAAAATTTAAATGTTAGTTCCTCGGCTTGGTATAGAGTATAAAGTGGGTTTCATTATTAACGACGCTCATAGCCTATATCCACTCGAGCGGTCGGTGTCATATATATATATATATTTACCATATTATTTAATTAGTACCATTCCTCAAAATAAACACATCGAAACATATAAAACAGCTTATTGCGGTTTGAAGCCAATGAATTCATCTACATTTCACAGTTTATCTTATATTTTAATGTTATATAAATTTGGCGCATTATGATTATGATCGCTCAAAACGTTTTTGCAAACTTGGCATAATATGCCAAAAATCGCTTGAGTTTTTTTTCAGGATTAATATTATTTTTTTTTCCATTATTTCTGGCTTTCACCCTTCAAGGGTGTTCTTGGCCATCATTTAAAATTATTGAGAAATGAAAGGTGAATTTAAATATTAATTTTATTTAAATAGGCAAATTTCAAAACTATAATGAAAATTGGAGTTGAGTTCAGACTTAGAAGAGATGAGATGTTGAATGGAGGGGAGGCAATTTTAGATAAGGTTTGATAGAAGAGAGGATATTATATATAATATTATGTTAAAATAATTAAAATACACTTTCCACATTATAGTGTTGCAAGCAATAATCCCTCTTGTATGTTTTATGATTTAATTGAATCGAAAAAAGTTATGGCCGGCACCTTCTAATTTGATATTGTACTGAGTATTTTTTGTACTTTCCGATTCATGTTGGGAAAACTTCTAAAATAATATTGACCGTTGTGGAAAACCGAAGGGGAAAAATAATGGGGTAAATACGGAATAAACCCCATGTCACCAGTTGTACTTGTACATCCATACATGCGTTGATGCCTTTCTAGGTACATATAGATGGACACAGAAACCACACAATGGCACTATTTTGTTGCTTTACATCTTATAATTGGCCTGGAGTAGTGTTATAAATGGAATTTTCAAATTTCACGATAATATAATTTATCTTATTCTGTATTTTATTTTTAGATAATTTTTATGAAATTAAAAGAAATATACGTACTTCAGTTTCTTAAACTAAATACCCACACACTTCAAAATTCACAATAAAATATAATTATTTAATACCTAAGTAACATATTATTCTTATACAGTCGGCTTAACAAAAATTGCATCTATAGAAAAATCTTATGAGAAAATAAAGCGATCGTCTAATTCGGAAGTTTAGTTGTCGAGCAACATCACAATGTTGCATCCCTGGTTGAAAAAATATAATTATCAGATATTGTTGATTGAAGTACTAGTACATATTGAATTATTTATTTATTTATTTGAGGAACATAAACAGTCTTAGTAATACTATATGCATAAGAGGATATCAAAAAACAGACCAATTATTAATGTTCACAGATAGATTCAGAAACATAAAACTAACCTGTAAACTAAAATACAAAAAAAAAACAGAATAAAGCAGCAAATAAGAAAAATAATAATACGAATGTAAATTCAACAAACGATAAACCTATAATATGCCTACAATAAACAACAATAAAATAAATGTGATTATAACTATACTTAAATAGATTTGGGTTGGAACGGGAAAGGGGAGGAGAGGGATAAGGAAAAGTTGCCACGCAAGTAATATTAAAATATTAGGTACAATCAATTTAACAATCGTGAATATGAGTTAGAATGTGATATAATGAAATTCTGTAGTGATAGTAACTAGCAGTGAATATGTCAGCACGAGTGTCTATATTTGCAAATTTATTATTATAGTAGTTAAATGTCCTTTGCATAAATTCATTTTGATTGGAATTGGTATTGCATCTATCAATGTACTAGAAAAGGGTATTTTGTTTGCTATATCGAATTGGCGTATGGAAATTTATTTTGATCAGCAACTCCGGGAAGTCAACTTTAGAGTTAATAATTTAATGCAAGAGCATCTGATCAGCGACAATCCTCCTGTTGAGTAGTTTCGTGATTCGAAAATGTTTCTCGATTTCGTCGTAAGAGTTGTTTATGTTGAATGATTTAAAATTGAGGAATTTGAGAAATCGTTCCTGAACTCTTTCTAACCTGTTAACATAAACAATATAGCGCGGGTTCCGAACCGGTGAACAGTACTCCAGGTGAGGACGAACATGTGAATTGTAGAGAGTCATGTCCAACATTTTTTTAACGTTCCGCCTCTGAAAAATTGTGTCGTCTATGAAATGAAACTATTTCCTGATAAGAGGTTGTTAAATATTCTTTCAATTGCTATCAATATTTTTTGGGTTAGAAGTATTGGCTTATGAAAACTTAAGCTTGAAACTTATTTTCGAAGATGTGTATTTTTTGTGTCGCATAGTGTATAAGTTAATTTTTTTATTTTGCTCACCAATCTTAAAAATTTATCATTTTTTTCATACGTTTATACTAATTTTTTATTTATTTTCAGGCTATCGGAAAGGAGATTGTATATGTGAACACCCTTAACACTTAACTGAATTTATGTATAATTTATTATGTTGTCTTATGTAGTGTTTATTAACTTGTGATTGTGTTTTCATAAATGTCGGGTTTGGTTCCGTAGATTCCGTATCGTTTTCAGTACCGGGAAACTGGGCATTTATTTTATTGTGATTTTTTTATTATATGGATTTCTTTATCCGCCTCACTAGACAAAGCCTGTTTTGAGGCGGGTAATTATATTATATATTACATATTATATTATATTTCTTCATTCAGATTAATAGGTTTTATGTCATATTTACACAGTTTTCTATTTTTTGGTGGGGGTATCTGGGTTATAGTTAAAAAAATATAAATAAAAAATGCGTCATTCGTAAGTCGTTTAAATTCACGCGTGTTTTTTCATGTTTCTATGAGATAATTTAGATGAAACTAAAGCATAATCCTTTCATTACTTGTGCTGGCAGAAGATGAGCTGTCCTACCAAGTACACCAATTAGAGAAATTATTTTTTCTTTAATAAAGTTTTTGTATGTGCTGCTTAAATGACAAGTGGTTATCGATATGAAGGCCCCGGTATTTTTATTTTTCTTCTTATGATAACAAATAATATGAATGTGCCTATTAGGTATGTATTTGCTGTGAAAAAAAGAAATGATAATTTTTAACAGTAATAAAGTTTTGACACATTAGGTAAGGTACCTATCATCACCTGGATCGGTTTACTAGGTGCACAGAAATAAATAATTAAAATAATTAGTTTCTAAATTATAGATACAAACTGTACAAAAACGAGGTTGCTTTTACTATTCCTAAAACTAGGTAAAACTTATTTACACATTTTTTAAAATGAGAAGTGAGGACGAATACTACTTTTGCATTACTTCTCGTTCTCGAACACAGTCGACGTGATTTGTGGATTCTTAAAAGATCTCTTGAATTTTAGGTTAATATCTACTTCGACAGATGTAAGAAAACCACATTTAAATCAAAATATTAATACCATCTCTTCCAAATTAAATTGTAGGTACATCAGAAACATTAAAAATAAATATATATTTTCATCACCCAAGTTTAAAAACATAGCTGATAAAATTTGTAAAGAATGTAACATACACAGTAAAAAAAAGAAAAAAAATATATTGTAAAATCAGTCGAAATTATATATAAAGATAATGAAATGAGTTTCCTTACGTCTTGGTGGACTGTAGTGGACATAGAGGGCATCTACCGGGGACCCCTTGTCCCTCCTTCCCGCCATCACGAGGCGATCATGTGCAGGAAAACAACCCCTGACACTCGACACTTAAAGTTCCCTCCCCAACTGCCCGCAGCACACTGCTATCAGAGTTCAGTTGTGTTATTGCCTTGAAAAGTGTGAACCTATTTTTGGCTTTTTGCTGGTTATTCAACTCAAAATGTGAAAGGAAAGAGCTTTTGCACGGTTCAACAAGTTTCTTTTATCGAATTTACATGAATTGAAAGAAAATCGATAAATTTGTAGAATTTCTGAAAACGTTAACACTACATATTAAAAACGTAATTTTGGTGTATTCGTGATAATTATGAATAAACTATAGTTTACATTTATTTTAAAACTTTACTTATGTCTACTACTTACAGTCTAATTTAAAAGTTTGCCTATCATTTATATGAATAATCTTTATTACTTTATTAATTAATAATATTTTAATGTGATACCAAAATTATATTATAATTTTTAACTCAATACTTCAATTATTAATTAATTTTATTGCCTAACGATATTTAACTTCGCAATAATATCTCACGGCGTCATTCCAAAACGTTGATTCCATAAATTTAATTAAACACACCATTATTTGAAAGCACTATTTATTATAGCCGGTGACCACCGATGGCGACTTGTGATTGTCCAGTCTTCACGATACAACAAAAATAATGACAACTGTTAAGTTCGGCTGGACAGTATCCGAAAGACTACAAATCCGCTGGTGATGAAGTTGACACTGCCGAAGAAGGGAAAATCGAACCATTCGGACAGTTAGTAGGTTATTACGGCGAATGGGACACGATACGCTCCCCCGACATGATACTGTCCTAGCTTAATAATATAAATCTATTCTTACATTTGGTTGGTTTATACCAAGCACATTAGAGTATTACTACCCATGGCGTACAAATGTGCTAATTTATTTAGAATCGCATAAAGATGTTTACAAGACAAGGTTTTTGTGCAAAGCACAAAGGATAACAAATTATTATAAGCAATATTTACTGGTCTGAAACACCCATATAAATTGAAATTGTGGCTAGTGCACCTAACCAGCAAGAGGGTAAGATTCAAAAACGGGATTGCAGGCCTTAACGAATGAATTAACAGGTTTCCTGATAAACTTTAATAAATTAAGAATAAATTTTCACGATGTCAAAAGACGTGTTCATGAAAGTCTAAATATTTCGTGTTGATATATTATCAAGGCAAATGCACTACACATTTATGTCCTTATTACTACGAGATTTTCAATCGGATGTTTTCATCATGTTTCAATAATGATAAACATTCATGCATTTTCAGAAAGCAAAATATTACGAGCATTGACTGAATTAGAATTAGATGTTTTGCATCGAATTTATATCTTCTCCACCGAACGCAGATTTCAATAAATTAAATCACATTGCATTCACTATTATTTAATGAAAATAATCGAGATGTTTCGAAACCAATGTGAGCTCTTTTGGGAAAGTGATAAAAAATTGTAAAAATAATACCCATATTTTTAACTTGAAATAATTGAAGAAATTTATTTCTGGTTCTGTTCACGCCAAGGGAAAAAGTCAGAACTTGCCCTATTCGAGAAAAGATTGTAATAGAACCCCTGCTTTTTATATAAAAATCCCAGATGAGTTAGCTTGGCTGGGACGCAAGCAAAGGGACTACCGTTTAGAATTTTTGCGGCAATTCCAAGGGGATCGCTCCAGACAAAACTAAGAAAAACAAATACAAAGGATGGGAAAGGACGTAATGGGCCAATGTCAGGATTATACGACGTTTATCTTGACGAAGAAACCATTGATTTCGAAAAAGTTTTACTCCTAATATTTTCAACTATTAACACATAAAAAGGAGTAATATCTTTATTTCCGATATGTAACTAATCGTTTCAGTAACGTAGAGAACTTTCACTTTGACCTTTTGAAGTTGCTCTGGTACACTGAATTTTTTGTGAGATGGAATATATTTTCACGTTGTACTAAATTGGTATATTACTAATATTAGAAAAGCGATGAAAAAAACTAACCTATTTAATCTATAAAATCTAATCTATAAAACTAACCTATGTAACCTATTTAACCTACTTTTTGTTCCACAACTTTTCATGACTTTTTCTCACTTCTTAAAGTTTTATTGAGTTATCATTTTGATGAGTGATCCGGTCACCTTTTTAATTATAGGAGAAGAATGATAACATAGCAAAGATAAAACTTTGACATATATAAAATATTCCAAGATATAATAAAGTCTATAGGCGATAAACCAAAGCTGTTGCAGTATCGTATTTTAGGTGAATTGTGTCCCATTAACGCGAGCCCGTTTTACTGTGACCTGTATTTTCCATATTCTAACAGCTGTCAAGGAGTTTCCACTCAAATGATTAACACGAAATAAAGCATGTTAGACTAATTAGAAAAAATTCAATTTATAAAAAGCGTGAAAATAATTATTCTTGCGCGTTGGATTGAATATTATTATATCGGGAGATTTGAGTTATGATAAAATGATTTTCTTCAAATGTAAGGCGTAGAAATCATTAGGGTTTTTTTAACAATAGATATTTAACTAATTTTAATATAAAAATTATGTCGTGAGGATAATCTAAAGGTAATTGAGTTTTTAATGCATTTCTTGATTTGATCTAAATTAAGATAGGAAGGGCTGTTTTTATTATCGAGTAGGTTCTTATTTATTGTTTTTAGTGGTTAATATGGAATATACTTTAATTATAAATTAAGTACAAGTTTTAAAAGTACTACTTTTATGTTTTTTTAAATATTTGTGGCTTTATCGACCGTTGAATTAAATATTTAATACACGAGTCTAGAGTTGAATCTAAATAAATAACTTTAATCGATTTTAAGTACGTCAGAGGAAACTTAATATTATCGTATTATATACCTACTTGGGAGGGAATTTATAAGATAATACATTATAGGTAGGTACACTTCATTAAGTTGGATTAAATAGAATTTTCATCAAAGGTTTAAAAATATGTTGACCGGTGGGCTATGCAAAAATATTTTTAATGATCTATTTATTTTTCAGACAATCTAAGTGCGCAACATTTAACATTCTTAAATTGAATTATATTTTGATGGTTATCAATTATTATAAAAAAAATCTTAGTATCTTTGTTTGAAACATTTTATTTTTACCTTTAACGTCAACTCGTTTCAGAGCAACACTCTTTCGTTAGGGTAAATAATAAATAGTTTGTTATTATTTGCTCTAAAGAAGAGACGTTTGAAACTTTCGGTTTTGAAAAAATAATAATAATATAAAATTAACAAAGATACGCGTGTGTCTTTTTAATGTATATTATATTAATATTTACCACGTTTAAATAAATTTTGAAAAATTGACAAAATATAAGTATTTTTTATCTTTAATTTATCTGGTTAGATAAGATAAGGTTTAACACTTTTTTTCTAAATTAATATTTTACGATATCGAGAATAAACATTTGTAATACCGAACCGAATCACATCGAAGACTAACAGTGAGTGAGGCATGCCTCGTGGCTCACCGGACTAGACCAGAGACGTAGCATAACTATCTGCCATTATCGATAGCATGTGCAATGTGAAAAGTGCTCTGTGCAATATACCCTATTAATGCACGAAGTATATACACACTTTGCATAACAAAACTATACAAGAAGTCTTGTGAAAAGCTCTAAAATAATTTAATAAAATACAAGATAAAGCCTGTCAGTAATTGGGATCATGAAAATATCATAGATTTTATAAAATGTGGGTTCCTATTGCCGATTTGTTTAACTCAGTTTTTGTTTTCAGGTATTTTTAGGGGTTAGAAATTGAATTTACATCCCTGAAATAGATTTAGTCTGAAAATATCTCACATATTTATGTGATTTAGAAACCCCACAAAGTGCAAATATTCAGGTATATAAGATTAAAATATATGACATCAAAATTCAATTATTTTTGCATTTTTCCGAAAGTTAAAATGTAACTGCTATTAGATAATTGAGCGCAGCAAAGTCCTGGTTCAACTCGACCACTTTGCATTTCGTCTGACTGTAAATTCGTTTGTGTGTTCCGGGTCCAGTCAATCCTGAGGATGGCAGTCGTGTTTGATAGAACCTTTTCAGAGTATACCAGAATGAGCAAAATACTGTCAAATGAGAATAATCAACATTACGCGAGTATTAAGTTAACAGAGCTACTGGTTTAAAATTAGTTTTAGTGATACAGATAGTCAGTTTTATAATTCATCCTATAGACTACAGAGGATTTAGTGTTGTAGATAAACTTTCCAATTGTCGCTGTACAAGATTCCATTTTTGTCGTCTTAATAAACCTGCAACTGGTGGTCAGCTTTCGACATCGGCCTCCCTCAAATGTATTGTCTCAACATTATTTTATTATTCTAGCGGCCTTACAGATTCAAATTAAGCCAAAAACGCCCTCTATTATATATTAAAGTGTGCCCTTAGTGATTAGAATACCAATTACCAGGTAGAACAGTTTTGTTCTCTTTTTGAATACACCATTTGAGATAACTCCAGCACAGCGTGACATAGGTACTTATCTTTGCAGAAGGCCAAAAGAGGAACTAACGAAATAATATTTCTAAACCCAAGAATCAATCTTCTTCTATCTACATAACTTCAATCTATAACTATATAATATTATAATATATGTAAAGAAGAGGGTTTGTGGGTTTATTTTTTTAAAAAGTAATATTCAATTAGCGCGCTTGTCCTTACAAACAAGAGATTCTAAAAACCGACCCTCTGCCCCCTGTCCCCACCCCTTAAACAGAATAAAGCTAGGACAACGCCGGGTATTTCAGCTAGTTGACTATTAATTGTAGTGGGCGAATTCACGAATATAAACGAACATCTAGTTTTGGCAGTAAATCAAAAATGGTACATTCTAAATCGCAATAGAAAATTTATTAGTCAACATAAAAATAAAATAAAAATACCATCACTATTGAAATTTTATTCGAGAATAAAAAAAAACTGTAAAATACCTTATGACGTAGGTATTTTTATCTATTCTTTACAGAAGTACTGGTTTATTTTTATAAAGTTTAATTGAAGTGGTCAGTGCTTATAGTATGGTTATGGTAATGCCATGATAGTGATGGCAATAGCACCTTCGGTTGCTAACAACAAAGCACTGTCCTACCGTCGCATGCATCCCGCAGTTTGGACATTGATTTTCCGATACTGATAAGAATTTTGTGGAAATGCATATGCAGTTACCAGTCACCACTGACTTACTTTTACGTCGTTTTGTATATACCTTCCTAAAAATATAGATTTATTGTTTTGAATATAGGTAATGATAGGTAATGCAGCCAGACACAGTACTCACACAAATACATGTCTTGAATACATCATGTTTCAAACTGAATAAGTACTTAAATAGATAGTTCACACTATAACACTTCCAGGTTCCATTGGAGGTTGCCCACAACTTTAACCAAGGAAACAGATGGTTTCCTCCTACACCGTACACGTCAAGACTTATTTTTATTAATTTTTAAATGAAGCTACTTTTTATAAAAATGACTCTAGACCTACAATGTCCAGGCATACAGTGTCAAAGGCAGTATGCGAGTCTATCTCTCATCTCCGCCAATTGGCGTTGCTGGAATTTTTTATTAAGATAAAGAAAAAAAAGGTATAAGAGAAATATTAAGATGAAATTGAGACCAAAGCAGCCAAGTTGCAGTTATCTGGCAGTCCTGCCGAGATTGAGCGGAGCGATCGGACCAGTTGCAAGCGAGACTCGGCGTTCGCACTCCTTAGCCAGCTTCCCGTTAAGCCCTTGAAGAATGTATTGGGATTGAAGGGGAAATACTCTGAGACAAAAGTGAGCATCGGGTCACCCAGATGCAGGGTGGAAGGGTTTCGGCCCCCCGCAGTCGATCCTCAAACCGACACATGGCGAATTGTGAAGCGCAGGGGAGTTTGCGAGATGTATCAGCCGCTGGTTCCATGATAACTCAACACAGTGACAATTCAACACACTTTTAAAAAGTGATAATAAGTCGAAAAAAAGAAAAGAAGTCGAAACGTTGAAAACATTTTTTTAACCTAACCTAACCTAACCTAGTTAACCCAGTTAATAAAGTTTTTATTTAATCACTTTCCATGACTTTATAAAACATTTTTAAAGTTGTGATGAATTAT
Source organism: Hesperophylax consimilis (assembly GCF_061612785.1). NCBI lineage: Eukaryota > Metazoa > Arthropoda > Insecta > Trichoptera > Limnephilidae > Hesperophylax > Hesperophylax consimilis. Next base: position 6,737,422 of record NC_142845.1, read on the forward strand.
CATTGTGATGATTTATCCGGTCACCGCAACCGCTTAGGGGGTCATCTCCTTGGTTGATGCCGGGACTAGGTCTAGTCCACCCATTGATGGGGTGAAGAACAATACGAAATAATAAGATGAGTTCAGTTCCAGCTCCTTGTGTAAATGTCCAAACATAGCAAAACTGAATTGATGTTTAACTTAAGTGCAAAATAGGAGAAAATGAAATGTGGCAAGCGTAATTTGGCTTGTTGCTACCAGGTTCAGGGAAAAAAGGATTGCCACACAATAGTTCCTACACAACTGACGACCCTGCATAAATCGCGCCTTATTTTTTAATTTGGCAGCAAGCTCTGGGGCTCCTAAATACGCGACAAAACCCTTGTGCAGAAACGGGTGGTCCGTTTGAGAGATTCTTTTTTCGAGCACGGAAAATGACACAGCAAAAAGTAAATATATAATTGAGTCAACAACATTGCATGACGCATTATGCGATTAATGTTACTGGAAAGCATTATTCGAACTACGTATGAATACACGTCATCCTTGTACTACCGGTAATTTCAATGGAAGATGCTTCAAGGAAATAGCGGCATTGATCCTTTCGGCACCGGTGCATATCCGGGAAACACGCCAAATACCTTCCCAAAATTTGTAGGTGCGGAATGATCTGTTACATGAAAACGGATCGTTTCTACGACTCGTTCATGAGTTCAACAGCTCAGATGTGTAACGGATTGCTGGCCCCTGTGTTTCCTCCCTCGTACAACATTCATGCCCACCTCTAATCAAAAATACCCTCCTCACAGCATCCACAAAAATCTGTCCCACCTACGTCCATAGTACACGGAGAAAACTTATTGATTTAAAATATTTTAAATTTATTAAAAATCTTGTAAAATTATTCGTTTCCCTGTTAAAAACGAGACTGCAGGCCTTTAACGAATTGCTGTTTTAACAGTTTGCATCAGTAAAGCACGAATATGTCACGGGGAAGTCGGAACAGGTGTTCTTAAAAATTATAAAGATTTCGCATTTCGTCCAGTATATTTAATAGGATAAGTCCACCACGTGTTCAGATATATTCTGAATGATTATTTTTATACTAGGAAATGGGCATGCAGTCACATTTTTAACAGTATTTTGATCAATCATTCGTATTCATTTTTCTCAAACAGGCTATGGAGTTACTTTCCCAATAATCGGACTTTATTTACGAAATTTAATTACGAAACGAAGTTACATAATATAGTCGCAGTCATCAAGGGCGTATGGAGGGGGTTGGAGGTTTTATCCCCCTCCCTATCGGCCCTAGTATTGCGTAAAAAAAAAAGACAATAGTCCTCGTAGATTACATTCCTGGAAACTACAGAAATATTATTGACATCAGTGGAAGATACTCTCAGTATCGCCCTGGTGTGAGACCACCATTCACAATTGAATCGTTGCTTGAAATGGCTTTAGCCGTATTTGGTGACCAGATCTGAATATCCAGGTACTCCCCCATCTTCCTAATCCCATCTCCTTCACCTCCCCACTACCTTTAGACTCACAATATAGTCTCACTGGCTCCAGAAAGTTGGGAGCAGTTGGGACTCATGCTCCCAACCGTCTGAAGTCAGTGAGACTATGGCATCCCCAATTGGGATATGTTGTGAGGCTGCAGGAGGATATGGGGGGAAGAGGAAGGTGGGGGAGTACCTGGCTATTTAGAACTGGTCACCAAACATGGCTAAAGCCATTTTAAGCAACTTTTCGATTAGTAATGGTGGTCTTACGCCAGGGCGATACCGAGAGTATCTTCCACTCTGAAACTATTTATTTTAAACGAATAAATTATGAATTAACACAAAATCACTCAAAAATTATTTGCGCTCGCCGGAATTTGATCCCGCCACCTTCGGATTGCTAGTCGAGAGCCTTACCCCTCAACCCCTGAGGCTCTTATCCTAGGACCGTCTCTAATTATTTTTTCGATGGACAAATATCTTGAGGCAATTATTTTATAAATACTTTTAACTTCACAAATCCTGCAATTATAACATATTTTGTATTATATGGGTGGGTAACATCCGCTAAGGGTTTTGACAAATAACCTCCACAAAACGGAGTCATTTAAGGATATTGTGTAAAAAGTTTTGATTAAATCTATCCAACCTTCTGAAACGTCGCAATTTGTTAATGACAGACAAAGTAAACAAACATAATGGCATGTTAAAAGTTTGATGGAATATGCGATGTTTTTTGTTGATAAGTGCTAACTGTTTGACAAAAACCATAATTTTACAGAATTTTCTGATCAGATTACTTGATTTCACCTCATACTAAACTGCATTGTGGTTTATATCAGTTAAACACCATATAAACCAGGTGGTAAATACATATTTACCTTTTGGATGCCGTGATTTTTTCGTAACATTAATGATACATTTTAGTGAAATTATTCAAGGTTCTTAGAAAATACCGGTAAGTAGGTACTCAAGGTTCTTAGAGTTTTCATAAAATCAAATTATAATATTAATTAGTAGTAATTACAAGTACGTAAATCACATGATTTAAAATCGAACGAAAAATATTGGAGTTTTACCTACCATTAAAACTCTTATTATGTTTCCTTCCTTATCCGGAATATTGGAGATTTACCTACCATTCAGGCGAAGCTTAATGCTAAATCACTATTTTCATTAATCCTCATAACGAAATGCATTATGAATACCAAAAAATATGCTTTAAATAAATTGAAGGTTTTCCTATCGTTTTGCTTGAGTAAAATAGAAATAAACAAATAAATTACTCAATAAAAAATATAAATGCAAACTACTGAAAAAAACATTTTTTCAATAGAAATGTATGAACGCGTAAAGGAAACAACTTTAAAAAAATACAGTATTAGGTATAGCTAAGATTTTTTGTGACACTTTCTCTTGGTTAACTTTTTTGGTTTGTTATAAAATTATTTACAAAATAAATAAAAACCAGTTTCGTGCTTGAAATCGAACGTTTTTAGACTCTGGTTTTCAAGCGATTTTAATGTCTATTACCTATAATATAAGGTATACCAAGAATATACACATGTTTGGCTTGTAGCTTCCTCTTATGACTCTTATTATGTTGCTTTTCTTATCTAGAATATTCCAATTTATTATATCAAATTATTTATTAATTATTGTACCAATTTATAAATTATCACAATCATGAGTTTTCCAAAAAAATTAGTAATACCTATTACATCTGAACTAAAAAAATTGCATCTTGTATTTTTGGTGTTTAGGGTATTTTATATGTAGGTAATGTAGGAAATGACTAAAGAAAAAAATAATATAGGTATGTGTAATTAGTAATAAAGTTTCATATATTGCCTCCAAGATTAACCTACACACAAATAATTCACAATTACCTCTACTTTCTAGAACACTTCAAAACTTCAAAAATAACCTAATTAGATATTTCTTCGATTCGATTTACAGTTTTAAAAGACATTTTAAAATGGATGTATAAGAGTAAAAAAAACCATTTTTACGTGTTGATTTGAAATCAACGTTACGAATAACGAACTACAGCGAAAAATATTTTGGATTCTAAATACATTTTCATGTATATCACAAACGCTGATTCTGAATATGTAAGTATGATTATAGCTAGAATTTATAAATTGTCATCTAAAAACTAATAAAATACCACCCAATTAAATCCCGTCCGTTTGGTTGGTACGAGTAAACCTGCAGTTACATCACAACCAGTCTACGTGAGTGATATATCTATGGTCTAAATTGTCTACAACATCCACATCAGTTGCCAATTTGTGGAGAGTTCCTCGAATTTCGGGGTATTTCTAAGATGTTCAAGAATTGGGTTTTTTGCGGGGAGAACCTTTTTGTGGTGAAGATTCTGGGATCCTGGGCATTTCTTGATTATCCAACCATATTGAAAAATAATATTTACTGTAATTGTGAGAAAATTTCGTTTAATTTCGAGTTACAGACCTCTCTATTGTGTACACCCAATGTTTGGGAAATATAGACCCCTAACGAACTTGTCAAGACATATAATACAACACTTTCATGTCTGTTAAATAAATATGCCCCGACATCATCAAAAACACGAAAAGTTCGAAAGTCTGACGGCTGGTTTGACGATGAATGTCGAAACCAGAAGATACTTATGCGGAAATTAGAGAGGACCTATAGGAAAAACTCTTCTGTAACTACAAGAGTGGATCCTTGCTCAAAAACAGTATACGAGTAAAATAAATTCCAAAATATCAGAGTATTGGACAGAAAAGATTAACTCTGAACGAACCAATCCGCGACGTCTCTGGAACTCAATAATAACTGTAATTTCCGAAGTTACTGTTCCAATGAAAATAAATACTACCCCGGAAGCCTTTTCAATTTTTTTTCGGGAACAAATTGAATCAATTCGTGCTTCCACATCTCACGACCCTCCGCCAATATTCACTGTAATTTCAAAAGGAATTTTGTCTTCCTTCAAACCCACAACGCTGGAAGAAGTAATAAAAAATATTTCAAGCTCACCTAATACGCAGTGCAGTCTTGATCCTATACCGACATGGTTATTAAAACAATGTTCTATTGTTTTAGCTCCATTCCTAGTTCACGTTTTTAATAAATCACTGAGCACGGGTGACTTTCCTGAACCACTAAAGTCAGCTGTAATTACAACAATACTGAAAAATTCACAACTAGACACCGATAACTTAGGTAATTATCGACCCGTTTCAAACATACCATTTATTTAAAAAATCATGGAGAAAATTGCTGCCGCACAAATAACCAGTCACTTGAATTCAAATAAATTATTCGCAAAACGTCAATCTGCGTACAGAAAGTTCCATTCAACTGAAACCGGACTACTTCGTATGCTATCAGACATAACTCTTGCCATAGAGTCAGGTAAGTTATCACTTATCTCACTCCTAGACATGAGTGCAGCATTTGACACGATTGATCATGAATTCCTCATCAGGAGATTAGAGGAAACATTTGGTTTGAATTCCGACATTAAAAAATTGGCTGGTATCCTATCTATCCAATCGCTTACAAGCCGTGAGGGTTGGAAATAAATTGTTTAACTTCGCAACACTTTCTTCAGGGGTACCCCAGGGATCCGTTATGGGTCCACTTCTCTTCATCCTTTTTATTTATTTATTTTCATATCAACGGTATAAAACATACCATATACAGTAAATTATAAATAGCGGCATCAGAAAATAAACAATTAACAGAAACTCTAGATGGATATAAAAAGTTAGAGATACAAGTACATGCAAAACTTATAGGTAGACTAGGTTAGATTAGTATTGATTGAAATATATGATAGTATAGATACATGATATAATATATTACAATAGCTAAAATGTATGCATTTATATTCAGGTTTTGGTTGAAAGTAGGTAAGTGCCAATCAAGCTGTTGGTTCACCTTATTGACTATTTTTATTGACCCAGGTTTCCTCAGTTGCCCCAGGCAGTTCATTTTATATACATATTTATTTGACTTTTTACGTAAGTATGAGTAGACTTACATTTTATTGGTCATGATTTAAAAGATATGATATTAAAGCTTTTTTGTACCTAGCTTCTGTGCAGTTAAACAGATCTGCTACATCTGCGTACCTATTACTAATTTCATGTAATCTAGGTACAAGCGAGTGTTTGAAATGTTCAGTCTTAGAATTGTTACAATTAAAGAGGGTTTTAGAACGAGTAGCTCTTATGGGTACATGAAATTTAATGAGGTTAATTAAATCAAGGCTGTATACACTACCACTTACAATTTTGAACATAAATATTAAGTCGTGTATAATTCTTCGATCTGAGAGTTTTAATAAATTTAATTTTTTCATTAAATAATTTTAATTTATACTTTCAATGGGAATACCGAGTTTAAAGTTAATGTGTCTCAGGAATTTGTGTTGATTTTTTTCTATTGAATCTGAATGTATTTTATAATGTGGGGACCAGATCGAGGAGTTATATTCGACTTGACTTCGAACTAAAGATGTATACAAAATTTTCAAGGTTGAAATATTTCTGAAGCCTCTGGAGTTTCGAAGAATGAATCCAAGCATTTTCATTCCCTTATTGTTAATTGAGTTTATGTGAGATATAAAGTTTAATTTAGAGTTGAAAATGATGCCCAGGTCATTAATTTCTTCAACAAAGGTAAGGGTTGAGTTATTAAGTTAATATGAATAAATAATTTATTTATTTTATGTCTATTCTTGAATACACGTTTTACAAAGTATTACAGTGGTTTATATTGCAGTACAGAGAAAAAGTACAGAAAAAAGGTATAAAAAATGAAGAACATAGGTTGATTTAGGTAAAACTGTGTGTGTGTGATATTATATGTAACGTGAGCACCTCACTAGGAAAACCTGTGCTGAGGTGTTAACGTGTTTGTGATTAAGGGTGACAGGCATTTATGTGTTGTGGTAGAAAGTTATTATGATTTTTTTTTCACAGACATATATTGAAACATGAAAACACGCTTTTATATGTGAGTGTATGTATTTGTGGATAATTCTTGAAGAACGTGTATAATATTTAATTTTGCTTATTATATTTTGGTTATGTTTGGTTTGGAATTATAATCTTTTGAATAAAGTGAATATCTTGATTTTTTATCCAGGCTACGATATGTTTTTTGAGAAAGTTTGTAGATGTTATTGTTGTTTTGTTAGTTAACAATACAACAATAAACAGTGTATACCACGATATTTGCTCTACCGATAAAATCATAAAATCTATATTTAAAACCGTCATATTGAAAATTAAATTCAATCAAATTCAATCAAATTCAATCAAAAGTTCAACCAAGTACAAAAGTTCAACCAAGTACGTAACAGCGAGTAGACGCGATATTTTTGCTCTCACTAAAACCGCTTAAAAACAGTGAATAATCTGAAGATTTATATTCAAGTGAGTGAACTTACTGATTAAAAAAGTTTTCCTTAAAAAGGTGGCTAAACATACTGTCATTCAAGTGCTTTATCACGGTGCATTTTGTAAATTTAACTGTGTTCTATTGGAGTCCATTAGAGCTCAACCAGTGATTGTGACAATAACACACAACTCAACGAAATAAACAACACAGTGTAAATTGGGGTAAACATGACGCACACAAATAACCACCAATTTATGGAATCATGCAAGACGGCAATTCAAGACCTGTTGGAGGCAGTACAAGATCCAACAAAAAAATTTACCAAGGATCAACAAAACTTAATTACATTAAAAGTGAATACAATATTGGCACTGATGGGTCACGTCGCCATTGAAATGACTGAAAACAATGTCAAACTTGAGTCGTATGACCAATCAGTAGATAAAAAACGATACTTAAATCGAAAAAACGAATTTTCCCTAATGATTACCCCTAATCAAAATAATAAAGAAACAAATGAAAAACTCTAAAAACGAATCCAAGAAAAAATTAAAAACGGAAAATTAAGGATTAATATTGACAGCATTAAAAAAATTTCTCAAAACAGATTAATCATAAAATGCTTTAAAAAAGAGGACGCACTGATGCTGCAAAAAGAAATTTCCAAAGAATTACAGGATGTAGAAGCAAAAGAACTTATGAAAAAAAACCTACACTTATATTCAAAGGCATCTTCAATGACTACAACACTGAAGATTTTACTGATGACCTATTTGAACAAAACGAATATCTTAAAGTTTTTACACACACTAGAGATATCAAATCATTAATAAATGTGAAAAAGGTTGTTAAAAATAAATACAACGACACGATGAACTTCATTGTAGAGGTAGACAAGGACATCCGAAGAACTATAATACAAAAAGAAAAAATAAATATCGGATATCAAAGAATTTACGCCGAAGATGCAAACCCGCTGGTACAATGTTTCCATTGCTTACGCTTTGGACACACATCAAGTAGATGCCTTGGGAAAGAAAAGGACGCAGCTAGCTGCAGCTATTGTGGAGGCCCTCACACACATACGACTTGTATTAATATAAGCCAAGCACCCAAATGTCTGAACTGTGAACAACATAACCTAAAAAATAAACTGACATTTCCATCAAATCACCGAGCAAATGACAAGATTAATTGTAAGTTTTATAAAAAAATGCTTGAAATTGCACACCAAAAAATCGATTATTAAAAATCGTAATGTTTTAATGTTTTCTTCATCAGGATGTCATAAAATTGACATTTCTAACTACGTTTTACAAATCCATATTCTTGAAGTTTATTTTGTACTCTATAGTAGTATTTTGCACATAACTCTACAGCAGTATTCTCTCGTATTATTATTGAAACATTTCTCTTTTTATATATTCTACTTACACGCCGATATTATTCAAGTTTGTTTTGTATTACTCAATACTAGGTTGTACCTACATAGCTTCTCGGGAAATAGTATCAAATAATACTAAACCCAACAACCATAATATTAAAATATACGAGGATAATACTATTATTACAAACAGTTCGATATTTTTCTTTATAAGATGCACAAAATTAAAATCTATTTTTCAATTGATTTTTTACAAGCCTACAATATTCAAGTATATTTTGTACATCATTATTATTTTGTACATTATTAATAGATGCTATATTTCAACTTCCAACCATTATACTGAATGTTACGAGTATAATATTATATTATATTTTTAAATGGCTTTCAACTATATTGAAAATGATACTGATGTAGAATTTACCCGAGTAAGCAATTTAGAATGTTGGATTCACGCACAAAATATTAATAAAAGCAATACTAACCTAACCTGTGTCCAAATAAATATAAGATCACTAAACAAGTATTGGGATATTCTTCATGCCTATTTGAAAAACTGTTTGAAAGACATAGATGTAATTATGCTTTGCGAAACTGCAATTAACGAGGAACTTATTAAATTATATGATATTCCAGGATATAAATCGTATTATTATTGCAGAAAACATAAACAAGGAGGTGGAATATTGCTGTATATAAGGGAACATTTAAATTTTAAACAAAAAATAGTTGAAACCATTCACTTTGAAAATGTATTTGGAATATTGACATTACCTAATAAATGTAATTTTTATATTTTAGCAATTTATAGACCACCTAACCTCAATAAAAAGGGATTCTTAAATGAAATTTCTTGTTTTTTTTGCAATAATGTAAACTTTAATGATAATATAATATTTTTTGGGGATATTAATCTTAACATACTAAATCAAAGTGATTCAAATATAATAGCTTATGAAAATATACTTACCAGTAATTACTTAACAAAATGTATTAATGATACGACTAGAGAAGCAATCGTTGCTGGTCAAATAACCAAATCCTGTATTGACCACATATATGTTAGATCTAATAAATGTAACTTGTCCGCGTGTGTAATTGATTCGAGAATTGCTGATCATTTTATGACGGGACTAAATTTACAATACCATGACGTCAAAAATATTGAACAAAATGAAAAAATCACAATTCTGTCTCAAAAACGTGTTGATAAAGAAATAAAAAAATATAGTTGGAATATTCTTTTGAAAGAAGTGGATTGCGTTACTCTGTATAATAAAATTAAAAATAAATTCAATGAAATCTATGAAAAAAGTACTGTAGTAAAGTCTTATAAACCTCAAATCAGACCTAATGCCATAAATGAATGGATAAATGAAGATTTATTATCAAAAATCAAATTAAAAGATACACTTTACAAAAGATGGAAAAATAATCCTACAAATAAATTTTATGAAAGAGAGTACAAATGTAATCGAAACAAAGTTACAAAATTAATCAGTACATGCAAATTAAAATTCTTCAACTCAAAATTTAAAAATTACTTTGCCGACTCTAAAAAAACGTGGGACGAAATAAACAGATTGTTAGGGAGGAAGAGCAAAAGTAATTGCGACCAAGTTATATCAAACTATTTTTTAAAAAAAGAACAAACGACTGAGCAAACATCTAACAATTTTGCAAACTTTTTTTCTGACAATGTTAAGCAACTATTACATAGATGTGACAAAAAAGCTTTTCATATTCAAACACATAGACTTCCACACAGCATGCTCTTAACACAAGCAAAACTTTGTGATATTGAAAAAGTAGTCAGAAGTTTAAAAAATAGTCAATCGCCGGGGATAGATAAAATTAGAATGTCTGACATTAAAAAACACTTTAATATCTTAGGACCTATTTTAACTCTATTAATTAATATGATTTTATCGGAGGCAATTATACCTGAAGATCTTAAATGTAGCATAATCCGACCTATCTACAAAGGTGGTAAACACAGTGAAATTGAAAACTATAGACCGATCAGTATTTTACCTGCAATTGAAAAGATCCTAGAAAAATATATATCTGTAAAACTAATAAAGTACCTTGAAAAATTTTCTATTATTGATACCCATCAATATGGTTTCCAAAAAAATAAAAGCACAGATCTACTACTTCAAGAATTTTCAAATAAAATTAATAATGATCTTAACAAAAGAAAACATGTACTCGTATTATTTATTGATAATTCAAAGGCTTTTGATACGATTGATCATAGTAAATTACTTAAAACTCTAGAAAACATTGGAATTACAGGAAATCTACATAAATTATTTGTTAACTACTTTCAAAATAGAAAGATTTGTGTAAAATTTTTTGATCATTTTAGCAAAAAAAATATTGTTTTCGCAGGCGTACCACAAGGGTCCATACTAGGCCCTACCTTGTATATAATATATGTTACTGCAATGAAATTTATTTTTTCTCATGTAAAACATTACGTTTATGCTGACGACACTGCATTAGTTATTTCACATGAGGATTTATTAATAGCGAGTAATTTACTTCAAATTGACTTTGTCACTCTTCAAAAATGGTCACATGATGTAGGTTTAATAATCAATGCTAAAAAAACGAAGCTTATGCACATCAGATCTCCTCATAATAACATCACCATAACTCCTAAAATTATTTCTCATGACTTTAATTGCATTCATAACTTTGTAATACAACCATGCTCATGCAAAAATATTGAACTTGTTTCAAAATACGTATATCTAGGCTTAACAATTGATTGTTATTTTAAATGGGATATACATATACAAAAAGTGTGCACACGGCTTAGAGCTATAGTGAGCAAACTTTATAGATTAAAGTTTTTTGTTCCACCAAATACCCTTAAAATAGTATACCTATCATTGGCGGAATCCCTAATAAGATACGGAATAACTTCATGGGGACATTCAACAAAAACAAATCTTCTTTCAGTCCAAAATGTACAATATTCTTTGGTAAAATTATTATTAAACAGAACTAAATACGAACAAAGAAATGACGTACCAAAGTCATTACTATACAACTCTGTAAATGTATTATCTGTTCGTGCTTTATTGTGGCTTAAAATTGCGAGTCAGCATACATCTCAATCTGAACATAATAAAATAGTGACACATGTTCATAATACAAGACTAATTGCAAACGATGGACTTGTAGTTCCCAGATACCTGAATAAATATGGTCAAAGAACTCTAGAATACCTCGTTCCAATAATTTACAACATGTTACCAAACTCAATAAAAAGCTGTGAATTGACTCACAGAAGGAAATGTATGTTAAAAAAATGGTTATGTGAAAGAATTTTTTTGTATTAATGTAATTATGTGTATATTTTATGTACTTGTTAAAATTGTATATGTATTTAAGAAGTAATTGTTAAAAGAACCCGTTGACAAACTGATATCAATCAGTTTAACGGGACTTAATTGTAAAAAATATATTTTTGAAAGTTGATAAATAAAAAAAAAAAAAAAAAAAATTAAATGTATTGGAGGTGATTCCTTGGGTCACATTTAGTGTACAAACTTCAAACTTGGTTATAATTCATTAATTCTACAGCGATTACAAGTGTCTTAATTTTCGATCAAGTGACATTTGACAGTGACAGTTCAATCCAGTGTTTATCTGTGCTAAGAACTGTGACTGCTTATAGCAAAACTTTTACTGCCTATTACAAATAACGTAAAATAACAGTGAAACATCATCAACATATCATACATCATCAACATGAATAATACCTGTGAAAAATGTTCCGAACCAACACTTTCAGACGAGTCTATTTTTGTGTGCGTAACCTGCAAGGAGACATTCCATCTGCAATGTGGAGGTGTGACGGAAAGTACCTACCGTCGCCTCTCTAAGGAGCGGCGTGCCCTCATAAAATGTAAACAATGCATTTGTGTCACACCGACTGTCAAACCCAGTGGTAGTTCACTTATTGATAGTGAACTACTCGCCAAACTACTCGAACAAAACACGCAAATTCTTGCCACTCTAGCGGGGATGAGCAAGCAATATGAGGACATTCTTCTTCGCGTCCACGAGCTTGAAGACACTAATAACAAGCTTGAGAAAAAGAACACCGGCCTCGAAGCAAGAATTGAAGTATTAGAAAACCAAATGGAGCAAATAGACAGGCTAAATAGGTCTAAAAACGCTGAAATCAGGGGGATCCCGGAAAATAATGGGGAAAATTTAAATAACCTCATATTCAACATCCAAAAAACTACTAATTCAAACGTGGAAATGAACAAGATTGACGCAGCTTACCGCATCTCCCAAAAAATACCTAAAGACCAATGTAGGCCCATAATCATATCATTTAAAACCAGTATTGACCGTGATGTTTTCCTGTCAGACATAAAAAAGTTCAACAAACAAGCTAACAATAGAGAGGAAAAACTCAACACCACCCTCGTCGGAATTGCAGGACCTCGCTCTCACATATACGTCTCAGAACACCTGACGTTTCGTGCGAAACACTTATGGTTCCTTGCACGTAAGGCTACACGGGAAAACTTATATAAATTCGCCTGGACCCGTGGAGGGCAAGTGTACGTCCGTAGAGATATTGGAACACCAGTCATTATTATCAATGACAAAAACAAACACATCTTATCTCACACACCCAATAACTTGTAAAAGAACTGTAACTATTGTATTTATGTTTATAAAATATTTTTTACTTTACTCAAAATTCATTAACATCACTATTTTAACTATTAATCTCAACCTATTATATGAAACAGAAGGGCACAGGTATATGGTTACAGGGGAATTTAAATTATTTCATTTGTATTTCTCTAGTTTTCTTTTATCTCTTTACCCAAACACCACATTCAGTTTTAGCATTAACCAATATAAATCTTGTACTATGTATCTTCAATTCATAGTTACACTATATGCCTGCTATAATTATGTAAAATACTTACAACAACTAAATCCCTATAACACCTATGTACTTTACATGCTTATGCTTATGTTTTATTTTCTCTATATACTTATATTTTATATGCTTATGCTTTATATGCTCGTGATATATACTCGCAACAACTATATGCATACTCTGTATACTTATGCCAATGTTATGCATACTTTTCACGCTTATGTTAAATATCCGCAACAACCAAATCCATATATCACTGGTATACTTTATATGCTTATGTTTTATTTTCTTTATATGCTTATGTTTTTTAATCACTTTAAGCTCATGTTTTATTTTCTCTTTATGCTTATATTTTATATTATTTATATGCTCATGTTATGTATTATTTATATGCTCATGTTATACATTCGCAACAGATATAAGTACACTTTATTCACTAATAGACACGATACCGATATAATTATAATAACGGAGCGTAATTCTTTTAATTTAATTCTTCATAGTTTTGGCAAGCTTATGAATGTATGTGCTATCAATTGCTCTAAATGAATTAAAATTAATTTTAAATGGATGATTTTATAGCTAGCCAAATAGAAAATTTCTACAAAATCCATGAATACGAATGTGCAAGCACAGAGACATGTAATGAATTTTTCCCACACAAATTTAACGGTTTATTCATATTACACCAAAATATTCGTAGTATGTTTCAAAATTTTGATGAATTTATTATTAAAATCAATAATCTAATATTACAACCAGACTGTATAATATTAACAGAGACATTTACAAATGATGAGTCACCAGCCTTTCAACTTCCTAAATATACATACATCCCAACTAAAATAAATATCAATAAAAATAGTGGAATCGCAATATTCGTTCACACCAAATTCAGTATTGTCACGACTTTAGAACACCCAATATTACTGACTAACTGTATTCAAATCGAAATTAAACTCGATAAATATATTTATCACATAATTGCCATTTACAGAACACACGAATCAAATATTTCTCATTTTATAACTCAACTGAAAAATATATTACTACCGCTTAAAAATAAAACCTGTTTTATCGCGGGTGATTTTAATATTAACATTAACGAAAAATCAGAAAATATTTTCAAAAATGAGTTCCTAAATTGTATGACTGAATTAGATTTTAAATCATGCATAAACAAAAATACTAGAGAAATGCACGGACAAAAATCGTCTTGCTTAGATCATATTTGGATAAACATAAAATTACAAAACCTATATAAAATCAAAACAATGATTTGGCAAACGAATATTACTGACCACCACACTTGCTTATTATTGTATGATAATGAAATAAAATCACAAATTAAGGCTCCAATTACTATTAAAAAAACCACAAATATTGCCACTTTAGAGAAAAAATTGAAAGCAGAAACTTGGTGTACGATACTACAATCTAACGATGTCGAACAATGCTCAAATATGTTTGAAAAACAAATTATGGATCATATTGAAACCTCCACAACAGAAGTCTCATTATACACGAATTCAAAATTCAGACGTATAAAACCTTGGATCACTTGTGGCCTAATAAAATCTATCAGAGAAAAAGAAAGGCTATATAAAAATACAATTAAAAATCCACACGATGAAAATGCTAAGATAGTTCTCAAAAAATATAGAAATAAATTAACAGCTTTAATTAAAAAAAGTAAAGACGACTACTTTAAAAAAATAATCTCTACTTCAGAAAACAACCTAAAAGTTATTTGGAAAACGGTAAATTATGCAATTGAAAATAAGAAAAAAAATAATTCTATAAAATATTTAAAACATGAAAATAATATCATAGATGTATCCAAAGACCCAAAACTAACAGCAAACATTTTTAATTCTTACTTCTCTAAAGTAGGAAACAATCTCGCTGATAAAATCACTAAATCTGTACACACACCAAAAACTATAACAACTAATACCCAAAAACAAAATACACTATCCACTTTTAAAAAAACTACCAAAACTGAAATACAACTTGTAATAGAAAGCATGAAAGACGGATCCTCTCCAGGTTTTGACCACATTTCTGTGAAAATTCTTAAAGAAATGAAAATGTATCTACTGAAACCACTAAACCACCTTATCAATCTCAGTCTGACTAAAGGCATATTCCCAACAAATTATAAAAAATCTATAATATCCCCTATCTTTAAAACCGGCGACCCGCAAAATGTTTCAAATTATCGACCGATATCACTAATATCGAATATAGCAAAAATATTTGAAAAGATTGTGAAAAAAAGTGTTGTTGATTTTCTAGAAAACAATAAAATATTACATTCCAATCAATTCGGATTCTTAAAAAGAAAAAGCACACAAGATGCAAGAGCAAATGTAACATCATTTATATACTCTGCACTTGATGAAGGAAATAAATGCGCAGGAATATTCATAGACCTAAGAAAAGCATTCCATAGTATCTCACACGCAAAGCTTATCAAAAAACTGAAATTAAATAACATCAATGATAAAGCCGTCCAATGGATAGAAAGTTATTTGAACAATCGTGCACAATTTGTTAAAATAAATGACCAAACTAGCGACCAAGAAACATCAAATTTTGGTATCCCACAGGGCACCGTGCTTGGACCAATATTGTTCATTTTATATGTAAACGACATATTTATTCAACCATTGCATGGCCAAAATATCTCTTACGCTGATGATACAGTCCTTATAATAAAAGAAAAAACTTGGGAAAAAATTAATCTAAAAGCTACAGAAGACATAAATAATCTAAAAATATGGTTTGACAATAACCTCTTGTCATTAAATAGTGATAAAACATATGTCATTCCTTTCGAAATTAACACTAACATTGTACCTCCAAATCTTCAAATATTCTTACATAATCATTCTCTCGCACAACACGATACTAATCACTGCCAACAAAAATGTTCACTTCTGAAAATAGCGGATAAAATTACATATCTTGGAATAATCATAGATAAAAACCTAAAATGGAAAGATCACATCGACCATACAATAAAAAGAATTAGGAAGTTAATTCATATATTCTTACGGATACGAAACTTTTTATCAACGAAAAACCTATACTCAATATACTACGCATTAGTACAGTCTATTCTTCAGTATGCCATTATCAGTTGGGGAGCAGCTTACAAAACTAATCTGACCCCCATAGAAATTGTTCAAAAACTAATAAAAAAATTATACTAAAAAAACCTCCAGACTTCCCAACTGACAGCATATTCGAAGAATTCAAAGTTCCAACATTTAAAAACTTATTTATAAAAAATTCAATTATACAAATTATAAAAGAAAAAGATAAATACGCATTCATAACTGAAAATCGTACTAGACTTAAACATGTATTTGTGTGCCCCAAATTAAACACTTCTTTTGCACAACACCATTATACTCACCAAGGAAAATTCTTTTTCAATAACCTACCAATAGAAATCAGAAGCATTAGGAACAAAATTCAATTGTTGAACTCCATCAAAAAGTATTTTAGAGAATGTCACACTAAAAATCTTACTTGTTTTTCTTCTTACTGAATACATATATGTTTACATATTTTAGTTAACGGATGTGATTGCCATGTGTCTATATTACCTACACATACATATATATTGAAATACATGATTATAGTAAATAGTAATTATAATTATATGAAATGTATTAACTGTATTAACTGCATTGTATTAACTGTACACGTGACTTTATTTGTACATAATATGTGAAATGTTAACTCTTCTTCCATCCACAAGCTAAGGCTTTTAATGGAAGACCAGTAAAATTATAATATAATATAAAATAAATTAATATAATATAATATAATATAAATCACAAAAAAAAAAAAAAAAAAATGTGTTTGTAGTCAATAATTGTTTCAAAGTAATGGGCATACTGTTAAAAAGTTTGGTTGCGTAGTATTGAAAGTGTCTTTGTCCGTGTGTGGTGTGTTATCGGAATGTTCAGTGTTTTATTTGTTGAGGACCTGGTTTTTATTATGGCTTGTGCTTGATTTGTAATATGAAGATTACTATGGATGAGGTGTAGGAGAGCAGTTTTGGCGTAAAGTTGTCTTATTGACATGACGTCTAGTGTTTTGAAGATTTTGGTTGAGTCTGTGTAGAATGGTACTTGCAGTATGAGTTTTATTATTGCCTTTTGAACTTTTTGAATTGGGTCAATTGTTGTGTTTGTAGCGCTTACCCAAGCTAATATTCCATAAGTGGCAATGGATTGACACAGTGCAAAATATATTGATCTGAGTATTGTAAGTGGGAAAATGTTTTTAATGGATTTTATTAGGTGCAAGACTCGTTTAAGTTTATTGGTAATAAAAGTAATGTGTTCAGTCCACTGTAATAATAACTCCTAGGTACTTTATTTGTTTTACCCTTTCGATGTGTTCGCATTGGCAATTGGATGATGTTTGTTTACATTCATGCAAAAACAAGTCCAAGTTAGAATTGGTTGACTTATTTTGTAAAATCTTATTGAATGGCACTTATTTATATTGAGATTTAGTTTATTTAGAGTGCACCAATTAATTAACCTGTTTAAGTTATTTTGTAGACTGATACAATCTTCTAAGGTTTTTATTTTTTTAAATATTTTTAAATCATCTGCAAAAAGTAATACATCTATATCGTTATCAAATATATTAACAATGTCGTTTATAAACAGTAAAAACAATATTGGGCCTAAATGAGACCCCTGCGGTACACCACTTGTAGCTATAAATTGGTTGGAAAGGAATGAATTGATTTTCACTAGTAGAACTCTATCAGTTAGATAGCTTGCGAACCAGTCTAAAAGTTTTCCATCGATACCGACTTTACATAGTTTGACGAGGAGAATTTTATGGCAAACTTTGTCAAATGCCTTAATAAAGTCCGTATATATGGAATCGACTTGAGTTCTATTAGCTAATGCGTTCGATATATAGTTTTCATATAATGAGAGATTTGTCAAGGTTGATCTGCCCGACAAAAATCCATGTTGATTCGGAACAATGAGGTGGTTAATATAAGGTGAAATTTTATCAAGTAATAGTTTTTCAAAAAGTTTCGTATTACGGATAGCTTACATATTGGTCTGTAGTTGGTTATATCACATTTATTGCCCTTTTTGAATATAGGTGTCAGATAACAAAGTTTCCAAATGTTAGGGAAGCAACCTGAATCAAGGGAATGATTAAACAATAAGCAAATAGGCTCAGCCAGTGAATCAATACAATTTATAAGAATACTGGGATGCACATTATCAGGTCCGGCCTTCTTGTTTTTGTCTAGGGATTTAATCTTAGTTTTAACGTCGTTTATATTGATATGTATGGCAGGGATATGTATGGTCTCGTTAATGGATGAAGGTGGGATATAATTGTCTGGGATATGTTCATCATACACACTTTTGAAATAGTCAGCAAAATAGTTAACCTTTACTTTCATATCAGTACTACTATTTTCTTTGAAATGCATTGAGATGGGTAAGCCTTGTTTGTTTTTTCTTAGAGAGTTATCATGAATTAAAAAGTTCTGAATGTTGGAAGGTATAGAATTTTCGATTCCGTTTATGTAATTAATATACGATATTTTAGACATTTTTTTTACATTGAGATCTATAGTTTTGAAATATCTTGTAGTCTTTTAGGGATTTCGATTCTTGAAAGTTTTTGTGGGCAATTTTTTTACATATTACTAAGTTAATTAACTCTCCAGTAAGCCATTTTGGGAACTTTGCTTCTTTGAAGGGTGAAAATGGTACATATTTTTCAATGGCCCTATTAAGAATTGTGTAAAATAATTCCATATTGTGATTAATATTATTGTTAATGTTGAGGTGAAGAAATTACCAGTCTTCATTAGCAAGATAATGTTTCATGTTAGGATAGTCAGCTTTAGAAAAATTATAAGTAAGGTTAGGCAGAATAGTTGTGTCGTCTAGTGAGTTACTTGTCATAATGTTTATGCTTACAGCGGTGTGGTGGCAGTCTAGGGGGAGGAGCTTATCAACTGATGATGTCGCCAAAATAATTGAGTCATTTGATCTCTTGTCTCACTGCTACGCTGACGATCAGCAAGTTTATTTTTACTGCGCTCCAAACGCAATCAATATTCTCAAGATCCGTATAACTGAATGTCTAGAAGCAATAACTTGTTGGATGTCTTCAAACAAGCTGAAGCTCAATCCATCTAAGACTGAGTTTCTCTGGGCGGCCACAAACAAACGTCAACATTTCATAGAAGATTCACCTATTACTATTTCCGGCAGCAATATCATCCCAAAAAAAAGTCAAACTTCTCGGTGTCAATTTAGATTCAGACTTTTCGTTTAAAAGTCAAATAAATAGGACTGTAAGCACCAGTTTTTTTCACCTAAGACAACTTCAATTTTTCAATTAACTCCTAAATCCTGTATCTAAATTTCGCCAATAAACAATTAGATAATGTTAATTAAGTGTTAATCTCAAGTAACGTACCAGGTACGTATTGTACTGTATATTATCTCCATAAATAGTTAATAATAACATAGATCACTGTAGAAATGTATTATAAATTTGTACAGCGCCCTTGAGGTGATTTTGCACAAAAACGGCGCTATACAAGTCATCCAATTATTATTATTATTAAATATATTTCGTTTTCAAATTAGTTTTTTCGCAGTAAATTTTCCATAAAGTATATATCAAAGCCTGAACGAAAGAGACAGTCAAAAAATGACTACAATAAAAAACAATGGTAATTTCAATAGAATTTTGTTCCATTTCAGAGGTAAAGCAACATGTGGGGAATTCGAAAATCTCTTCATCTCTTGTGGGTATTTAGGACGATATGTATTGGCAAGTCTGGTTCACATTCATATTTGAATCGATGATAATATTATAACGCAGGTTTTTAAAGACCGTAAATTGATTTTCAGTTGTGTTCTGGAATGCATTTTTGCAAATTGATTAAATATGATAACATTAGTGACGAGATGCAAATATTTTACATTGTGTTCTTCTATGTTAAAAGCGGGTAATCTTAATATTTAAAATAAAATAACGTTTCAACTCACACACAATATACAGATAATAGTAATATATAATAATAGTAATATGTATATGAAAATCAGACAATAATAGAACAACATATGAAGTGGAATAGACATATCTGTGAATTGATTTAGCGTATCAGAAAGTGTGTATATATATTCATAAGATTAAGTAATATTTCAAAACGAAGTAACCTAAAAAGAATATACTACGTACTAATCCAGTCGTTAATTCAATATGGAATTTTTGGATGGGGGGGTCATACAATAAGATTCTAACCCTGATCAAAGTGGTCCAGAAGCTAATCGTAATTAACTAAAACGCAATACACGTAAGTACAACAAACACAGAGAAGGGAGAAACAAATAATCAATAAATAAAGAGAAGGGAGAACAATACGAATCAACGTAATACACGTAAATACAACAAACAAAGAGAAGGGAGAATGAGATGAATCAACGTAATACATGTAAGTACAACAAATACAGAGAAAATAGAACAAAATAATTGGTACATACCAGTGCCTAGAGTAAATATTAAAAATCAACCTTAAAAGAAAAAGAAAGGTAGGTAAATGGTAAATATTTGCACAAAAGGCTAGTTAGAGATTTTACGTATTATTAATGTTAGAGAAACAAATAATGTTCGAATTTATATTTTAATATGGAATAAATGAAAATATCAATTGAACTGAATTTATTTCCAAGAACTAGCTTTTGGACTGGGGAATGAGTGAAATGGTTTGTTTAAGACGAATTATGTAAGGATAGGTATAGGTAGTTGATGTAATGAGACTAAATAAGTGATGAGTACCCCCATCTAAGACCCCATCTAATGACAAATTTGTGCAATAATATCTTTTGTGCCATCAAATAACTATAAT
Organism: Hesperophylax consimilis; assembly: GCF_061612785.1. Taxonomy (NCBI): domain Eukaryota; kingdom Metazoa; phylum Arthropoda; class Insecta; order Trichoptera; family Limnephilidae; genus Hesperophylax; species Hesperophylax consimilis. The sequence goes on from NC_142845.1 coordinate 6,758,547, forward strand.
ATTAATAATAAGTCAAACTACAATGAACTATTGAAATAGTGTCGATATCAACAACTCTAGCCGCTAGAAGGGGCAAGGGAGCGATGGAGCTAGTGTAGCACGTTGACTTTTACATTTCTTTCGATGGCGGCAAAACGAATTTATTTTGTACTTGGGGGCGGTGTTTTGCGCTTTCTAATTTGCATTTTGATCAATATAATAAAAAAATGTTTCAAAAAGTAAGTTCCGTGGTTCAGTTTACGAACAAACAACAAAAACACTCCCAAGTCTTTTTTCAAGATGCTAAAAAATCGCAATCGTTATAGTTGGTGAAATGATTTCGAACATCCTAGCAAAAAAAAATCTTGATTACGTAAAACGTGGTTTACATCATGAAAATTTAAAAATAATTTTTGAAGGTTAATTCAGCAAAGCTGTGTTAGTTCCATGTAACATTCGGTGTTCAAGTTATAAATCATCGTCAATGCTGATGTTCAAAACATATTATTTTATGTGACACCTCACAAGAGCACTGGAGGCGCAAAGAAGCATAGAGAGCTATGTCACCACCAGGTTGGGAAGCCTTGGGGGGCGGGTTAAGTAAGGGGCTGTAGGAAAGGATTTATTAAGGCGAGTCTTGAAGAAGCTCGGATTATATGAAGGAGGAAAACATAATTTGACAGAATTATCGAATATTTTTTATTGATATAAGAGTATTAATATTAAAAAAATTATACATTGATATTATTAAATATATTGAAATATTTTTATAAAATTTCTCACAATTATTATATACTTACAGTATTTTATTACCATTCTAAACAGTTGGGACTCTTGTGCGGTTTAACTTTTTTTCGGCTTCTATAATAATATTATATATAGTAAAATAAAGAATATAAGTTCACATAAAATACATTAAAATGTATGAGAGAAAACCAAGGCGCACAACTCATACCACTAGGATGTGCTAGTATAGCGTGTTGCCATCAAAATGTATGGGAAACGTCAGAAGTTGTAGTCATTATTAATATTATAGGGTATTTGGTGTCATGGACCTAAAAGGTTTTTTAGGTCCAAGCTCTGTGTCATGGACCTAAAAAGCCCTAAATGGAGCAATTCGAGAACAATTTGAAGCCGCGGGGTGAGGAAGAAAAAGTATGGAAAATGTTATACTTATTTTATGTTTTTAATGACGTAACCCATTCCTTGTCTCATCAAATACCCCTAAAAATCACAAGCCGCTATAACAGCATTAAAAACATAAAATGAAAAATAGTTTATAATGCACTTTGCATGCAAAACAGTTCAAAATTTAGTTATACAAGATGGCTGCCAGGCAATTTCCCCTCGCCCTAGATTTGGCTTCAGTGCCATTCATACAAAATCGCACTAATACTCTATGTTATACCCCGTCCAGATAAATCGATTTTAGTTGAACGACAAAAATTGAACAAGATACCGTTAAGACGTTTCAATTTAACTCGAACCGATATTGTTAATCAAGATTAAAACTTAAACTTCAAGTGAAGTTATCGCAACGTGCGTCCGTGTAATTTCGGACCTTTTACGGAATGAACTTTAGAATATGAAAAAATGCAAAATACTTTGTATGTCGGCCAGATAATGGATTATAAGGAGAAACGAATCGGATGCTTCTAACACTATATTGAGAGATGGCGTTAAAAGATACCGAAGGCTATCGCAACCATTTGCGAATTTCGGAAGAACAATTTGATGTGCTGTTGGATAAAATTTAACAAAATCCAAAAACAGGACGCAGTTATACGTGCGGCTGTCCCTGCAAAAACTAAGTTACAAATTACGCTCAGATACCTGGCAATGGGGGATTCTTTTTCACTACTGGCTTATATGCACAAAGTTCCAAAAAAGTTGATATTGTTGTTTATAAAAGAAATATTCGTTGCAATAGTTGATGCCCTAAAATTTTTTATGAAGGTAAAAAAATAATATTTTATGAAACATTCAGAAACGCGATATTTAATAATAATAACTACTAAGTCACAGTAACATTAATATTATTAATTGGAGTGTCGTCTGAGGTCTTCTTTCTGCCGCAGGGAACTAAAAATCGCGACTTGAAACATATGTTCACACGTTTCGATTCGGCGGTAAAATCGAACGATGGCTCATACTTGAACAACAAAAGTAGACGGGCTTTCAACTTTCGTCGCTCAACTAAAAACTTGATCAACTCTGTTGAAAGGCTGTTCACACTTGTCGATTAGCTTTCAAGTGTCATTCAACTCCGACTTGATCAACTAAAATCGCCCTGTGTGAGTGGGGTATAACATGGTCCACGGTCCTTGCTCTGTTTAGCACGGTTCCATGATAACTCAACACAGTGACAATTCAACACACTTTTAAAAAGTGATATAAAGTCATTAAAAACGATGAAAAATTTTTTTTTTAACCTAACGTAACCTAACCTAACCTACATAACCCGGTAAATAAATTTTTTGTTTCATCACTTTCCATGACTTTACATATCTTTTCAAGATGTGATGAATTATCATTGTGATGAATTATCCGGTTACCGTTTAGCACATGGACCTAATAAGCCCAGGACGGAGCATTGATTGTGTGATTTTCGAAATAATTTGTAAGCAAACTGGTATATAATTTATTTATTTATTATTTACTAACCAAATTGACAATTTATGTATGTAAGCAGGATACATGGATAATAGCATAACTGTATAAAAAAAATAAGTTACCAAACTATAATTTACTTCAATTCCAAATAATAACACCTGATATTGTAAATAAATCAAAGTTTCAAATTGAAAAGTAAGTAACTATGTACATTGTACATTCGTATATGAATACAATTATTCATGTTTGTTGCAAACCAATAAAACTGAAACTAGGGAAATAATTTACTCGTAAGGTATATACTAATATTATAAAAGAATTAAAAAGAAGAGAAATAATATCTGTTGTCTCTATAGAAAAAAACTAATTAATAAGTAATAGTAAAATACCATTGCTGTAATTAGGATCGAATTTAAATAATAGGACCCGAACATGGTAAATAAATTTTAATATTATATACAGGGTGTATCGGCACGTACCCGACAAACTTTAACCAGCTTTTCCTTAGCACACTTGGAGTAAAAAATGTTATGGGCACTTTGCTGTCCGGTAACATTTTTTTTCAATTAAAAACAAAAAATTATAAAAAAATCCACACTCCGTCACTGTCATTGGCATTTTTTCTCGTGTTCAACAGCTGTTATTAGCAAGTGTGTCAAAAAGCGTCTTCGCTCTTTCATACACACTAAATAATAATAGTTAAAAAGGAGACGAATGGTGCCATGCCATTTCGTTGCGATTGTAAAAGCGCGCCAATGTAGGTACGTACGTATATTATTCAACGAAACTCGAATAAAATATTGCCAGATGGGTTTTCAAACTGTGACAAAGGATAAAACAGTGGTGACATGTGGTGAAAATATGAATGATAAATTTTTTATTAAAAAAATGTTACTGGACAGCAAAGTGCCCATAACATTTTTACTCCAAATGTGCTAAGGAATAGCTGGTTAAAGTTTGTCGGGTACGTGCCGATACACCCTGTATAAAGGAAGTATGTTCGTTCATATGTGTGTTCCAAACAAATAATGATGTACACGTAGGAAGGTATAAAGAAAAGATTTAAAAAAATACCATAAATAATAAAAATTAAAATTATTTGTCTTTTGAAACCCACAAAATCATTATACATATCTCTAAATAGTAAAAAACAAAGTCGCTATCCGCGTCTGTCTGTTTGTGCGCTTAGTTCTTCTAAACTACGCAATGGTTTTTGATGTGTTTTTCACTACCATTTAGAGAATTTCTTGCGGAATGTAAATATTTAATACATGAATATTACATTTCTGGAAAGTGGAAGCTATACGTCAGTAAGAATATATCAATAATAAATTTGCAGCGTTTGTTTGCAAGGTGATTAATTCTTGGGATTGGTGAATAAATAGAGTAGTTATTACTGAGGTTATTGTTACATTTAAAAGTGTTGCTTCGAGTTTGTCTGGCAGGTACATTCATATAAATTAATGCCAATAATTCATGGCTGTGAATTAGAGATTTAATAATTTTTAATAAAAATAATAAATCAGTTAAAATCTTCTTCCTGATAGTTTGAGAAGTCTAGTTTCGGTACGTAAGTTATTAAAATTTATAAATTCGATGGAAATATTCATTTTATTATTAATATACCGAAAAGTTATTAATATTATTGAGGTATGTTATTGTAGCCTTCATGTAACTATATTCCGTGCAGTTGAACACATCTAAAATTTCTGTGAAATTATTGCCAACTGTATATATATATTTTTTTTAATTTTTTTTTTAATGTGTTTATTTCTTGCTAGAGCAATCCCGATGAGTTACAGAACTCATTTTAGGACAGGAGGAACTTACAATTCATAAGTAGGAGGTAGTAGGTACAATTTTACAACGGTATTTTGATATCAAATATAAGTTTCACATTCAATACAGCATAAAAATTAAAAATTAAAATAATGACACGTTAATTAGAACAAACAACAATAGAAAACAAGTACAGAAAGAAAAGAAAAAAACATGGATAAGATACAACAAGAAATGACAACACAGTTACATATTTTCATTTTTAAATGTAGTTGAAAAATATTCCTTTAAAGCATTGCTTTGCAATTTTTTATTATGGTGGATGTGTTTGTACATATCTGGAAGCGAATTATATAGTGTATAGGCAATATAGTTCAGTGATTTTAACCCATATTTTGAAGTGTGTGTTTGAGGAATGCGGATTTTATTGTTATTTCGAGTATTGTGGTTGTGGATGTCTTGATTGTAAAGTGGCTTGATGTTGGTGTGAGTTGATTTTTGGGTAATTTGTAGGATGGTGCTTGTGATTTCATATTTAGGAAGGATTGTAATTGGAAGGATACTAGAAACTGAATAGATGTCCCTAACATGAGTGTACCATGGAAGTTCAAACACATTTCTGAGAGCTCGGTTTTGAACCACCTGCAGGTCAGCTATCAATTTCTTTGAGGCAAAACCCCAGATACAGCAGAGATAGGAAAGGTGTGAATGTACCATGGCATAGTATACTGAAGTTAGTAAAGGAATGGGTAGTAATCCTTGAAGCCTATATAGTACACCAGTTATAGGGGTAATTTTCTCTTTTATATGATTTATATGGAGATCCCACGAGAGTTGGGAATCTACGATCAGGCCCAAATATTTTGTGTTCATTTTCTTTTCGAGGCAGTTGTCTCCAATTTTAATATCGAGGCTGAAATTTTTCTTGTTACCGAAAAGTATATAATGGGTTTTTTTACGTTAAGAGTTAGTTTGTTTATTCTCAACCAGTTTGTGAGATGGGAAATATCAGCATTCATCTCCGTTTCAAGCTCCGCTAGGTTCAGTTTATTGTAAAAAATTACCGTATCGTCAGCATAAAGTTAGATAGTTCCTTTAATACCCCACTTTGTTATGTCATTTACGTAGATTAGGAATAGCAACGGTCCAAGAATTGATCCCTGTGGTACTCCACATGTTATTTTACCTAATTCACTCATTTCTCCTCCAAATTCTACTGCCGAAAAGCGATTTGATAAGTAAGATCGGAAAAGCTCCAGAGGTGTACCAACAATACCCAAATGCTTCAGTTTTTCGATCAATACGTTATGATCCACCGTGTCAAACGCCTTCTTTAGATCAATAAATATTGCCGCCGTAAAATCACCGTCATCTTTATGTTTCTGCAGATTTGATATAAAATCGAAGGCTGCACATTTAGTGTTAGATCGTCGTCTGAAACCATATTGTTTTGACGTGAGAGTTTTGTTGTGTTCGAGATATTTCAATAGTCTTTCTTTAATGACACATTCAAAAATTTTAGAGATAGCTGGAAGTATAGAGATTGGACGATAATTTTGGACATTTTTTTTACATTCATCTTTATGTACAGGAATAATTTTTGCAATTTTTAGTTTATCTGGAAATATACCCTTTGATAGAGAGAGATTTATTAAGTAAACGAGGTCATCCACCAGTTCACCCTTGCAGTTTTTGAGAAGGAGAGAGGTTACACCATCGGAACCAGCTGCTGCTTTAGACTTAAGGTTAGATATGATCCCTTTTAAGATTTCCTTTTTATTTGTCCTGATCACGTTAAAAGATTGTTTTGCTTGAGGTTCCGTGTAGATCGTATTTACATCAGTTTTTGATGTTTTTACGACTGATGCTAAACTTTCCCCAACTGAGAGAAAAATGTGTTAAATGCAGTTGCTATCTCTTTTGGTCCCTCTACTTCTTTGTCATTTATGACTAGAGATTTACAAGCTATTGTTGGGTTTCGCGAGCTATTTGATAGAATGGAATTGATTGTTTTCCATGTTCGTTGTGGCTTATTAATGTTTTCGTTAATCAATTTCGTATAATATTTAGATTTAATGTATCTTCTATAGTTGGTGACAGTATTACGTGCTTTATTTTTTTCTATTGTCAAAGGAATACTTTCTTGATTTTGTTTCCAAAGTTTAAATATACTATTTCGTTTTTTAATAAGTGTATCAAGTTCAGCATCAAACCATGGAGTATTGTTCAGTCTTTTGTCCCCTGTATTTGTTTTTACTTTTGTTTTGCTTTAATTTATAGCATTCTGGAGATAGTCAGCGAAATTATTATAATTTTTTGTAAGAAAGGTTTTAGGTGGTACGCCTGCTTTTTGAATGTGTAAGAGCGAGATGACAGATCGACGTATAAAAGATGATGGATGCATCTGCTCGCTCTCTTTTCCCAACCGACAGCTAAGAAGATAGTAGTAGACAATCACTTCTATATTGTTAATAAACGTTCATTCCGCACACGCGTTCTATTATTGAGTACCACCAAGTCTGTATATAACAGTGGCGCAGCCTTCGGAAATCGTAAAAAGTTAACATCGATTAAAAGAATCGACGCGCGAGATTTCGCACAAAAAAAAACGCGATATTGTCGGAAACATCGGATTGCAACATATTGTTCGGGTCGGTAAAAAAAGGCCGGACCGAAATTATTGTTTCTTCACTGGAAGGAGTGAAGAAGAAGAAGAAGCCACTGGAGCCAGCCAGCTTCTCGGAAGGGGGAAGCACGGGAGGGTCCAGGGCGTCAAGCGGCAGCATCTCCGAGGGTCGAAGGATCAGAGGGGTCCGGGCCACAAGAGTGGTCTGGGGCAGCCATCAGCAGCACCGAGGGTCAAGTATCGGTGTTACCAGGTCTTAGGAGCGGTCTGGGAAGAGCCATCCAGCCAACAAGGGTCAAGGACACGTTTCCTGAGAGGGTCCAGGGAGCAGATTTGAGAGTGGAGAAATCTCATTGGGAAGTTTTTTTCTGTTTTTTTTTTCTTGTCTTGTGGGTACCATCTGGGCAGAGGAAGCATGGAGTCAGGATTGGGGTCCTTCAGTTTGCGTGACGGTAACTGGGAGAACTTCAAGGTCCGTCTCGAGCAGTACCTCCTTGTGAATGATGAAAAGTACGCATCGGATGTTAAAAAAAGGGCTATTTTCCTAAATTCTTTGCAAGATGATTGTTTTTCTCTACTGGTAAATTTGTGCATTCCTAAAAAAGTAACAGAGGTTGATTTAAAAGATTTGATATCTAAGCTCAATGAATATTGTTGTACGACAAAATGTTTTTTTGAAGAAAGATCGCAGTTCTATTCAGCTAAATAAAGGAATGACGAATCAGTTCGCGATTTTGCTGTTCGTTTAAAGTCTCTTTCTAGCAATTGCAAATTCGGGAATAGTTTATCAGAGAAATTAAGGGATTTCTTTGTAAAAGGTTGTAAACCCGGTAAGATTATTTGAAGATGTAACATGGGAATCAGTCACTAACCAAGCTAATAATGGTCTATTAAAAGTAAAACATTGGCTGGACACAAACCTCCTCACACTTAACATCGACAAAACCCAATATATGACATTTTCCATCCGCAAACATAATGTACCCAACAACTGCCCTAAACCTATTATTCACTCGTGTTCACTCAATTTACACACTCACGAAATCACACCTAATATAAATTGCACGTGTTCTACCCTTAAATCATCAAATGAAGTTAAATATTTGGGAATAATCATAGACAACCAACTACGGTGGGAAGCCCATATCAGTGACACAGTAAACAAACTTCGTAAACTCTGCCATGTATTCTGCTCCCTTAGGTCCATCCTTGATTTACAGACTTTAAGAAGCGTATACTTTGCCCTTTTCCAATCTATAGCAACGTATGGTATAGTGGGATGGGGTGGTTGTGCTGAATCCATTATTAATCCTATTATTACAGTTCAAAAACTAATTTTGAGAATTATATTTAAATGCCAACCTACCCATTCCTCTAATGAACTCTTTGCTAAAATCAGGGTCTTAGATATACGACAGTTATTTACTAAGGTAAGCATTTGTTACATACGAAAAAATAACCTACTGTTGGCTCCACAACACCAAGCTCACATCCGCTTTTCATCAAACCTGGGTTGCGTGGTTCCTCAAACTAAAACCTCTTTCGCTCAACGGCAATTCTGGTTCATCGCGCCTAAAATATACAATGCATTGAGTACCGACTTAAAGTCAAGTAATTCTATATCCATATTTACTGCTCGTGTACATCAATGGATATTTGAAAGGGGACGACCTTTCTTCAAAGATTATATGAGTTCCTAACACAAAAAAAAAAAAAATTAAAAACTTCTTTTCCAACTTGTCTCATATCACGAAAATTAAAATTAAGTGTTGAACATAAACATGTTGTCTTATAGATAATACCTAAGATATATAAACTTGCACACAAACAATTATATGCATTAAACAATCTACATTAATTATGTTTAAATTTTAATCTTAATGTTTAATATTTTTAATTTTTATTTGTATCTTTTTAATATACATATACTTTTTCTTTATTTTTCAGTTTACTATTAATTTTAATATACTTTTTTTTAGTTTTATTTATCATCAAATTTGTTTTTCTTTTTTTTCTTCTCTAATTCTTTCCTATGTTTCTATAAAATAGTATTTTTTAGTTCTTCTAAGTTATTTTTATTATTATTACTTCATTATGATTTATACTTACTAGAGATGGGCGAAGCGGCTCAGTTGAGGGAGCCGGTTCACTGGGTCCCGTTCACCTGAAAGATCCGCTTCAGTGAACCGGCTCGATTGAACCCCCCCCCCCCACCCCCCCTCCATAAATAAAATAAAAACAAAGTTCTTCGCGATAAAAGAATACATACGTGTAGTCGTCGATATTATACAATGGTACAGATATTGAAATCGACATGTGTTCTACACTCTACAGTGTCCTAAGATGTTTAAGATTCGCTAGTGAAATTTATTTTAATTGTACATTGTGACCGAAATCAAATTGGATCGTTTATTATACAATGTGCTATTTTTATGTTTTGGTGAAATTAAAAGTATTTATTATTTTTTTTGGTAAACTAATATTTAAGACAAGATTTTTTATGCATAGCACAAAGGGTAACAATTATTTTATAAGCAATAATTATTAGCCTGAAACACTAGTATATATTGAATTATTTCGCGAATAAGAGATGTGTCATGTATCTTTTATCAGGAGATTTTTCAATGTGGATGAGTGTTTTAGGCTAATAATTATTGCTTATAAAATAAAAGTATTTAAACATGAAACCATGAGATTTCATTTTTCTTTTATAAAAGTTGCACTTAAAATATTTTTAGGGTTTTATGATGTTTCATAACAGGTTGCGTCTGACAAAGCTCCCTCCGGAAGAATGAGCTGAAAAGATAAATGCTTTAAAGGTCATTTCTCAGGACTGCGCTTCGTCAGATGGGACCTTGCTATCGTGAGGAAACATTCCGACATTTTTGCTTCTTTGGGAATATTATATATTTCGAAGACAAAATTTTTGCCCAGAAAAATCGATCAATATATCGTATATTTATGATTACATTCAAAGGGGATTCCCAATTTTATTGGAATACCCTTTTATTAGAATGAAAAAATGAAATCGAGAAATCTTTTGTTTTGTTAGGTTTTTGGTACAAAACGTCAAACTTCAATCGTACGGTAATCGTTGAATCACGTTTCTTATCGCTTTTTAGTTTTTTTTTACCCGGAAAACATAATTACGAACTTTTTAATAGCTTTAATTTAAATTTACCATGATTTCCACAAGAAAAAAGAGTGAAATTTGGAATCATTTTTCTGCGGCCACAAAAATTGTCAGATGTGTTATTTTTAAATTAAAATCTATAATCTATATCAATAATATTGAAAAAATTTCTTCAAATTAAGTTTAAAAAAATCAATTGGTGAATGGAATCAAAATATAGAACAATGAAAATAAACTTAAATCTATTTTAAATTAATTCTGTCCCAAATAAGTGCAATAATAATATAAAAATTGTGTTGTGAAACAAAATACTTCGGTGTGAGAATGATAGCTAAACGTCGTTCATGTAAGTACTCAATGCCAACATTACTTTTTTACGATTATTTCGATATCAATGATTAACTGAAAATAAACCATGAACATAATATAACTCTTCCTTGTTCCTGTTATAATAAACTAAATAAGTGCCGACACAACAACTAAAATGTTATGCAAGCGGGAATACCAGTATTATTATGTCATATATATGATCAATCCGGTCAGTACGTCAGTAGTGACCCGCGAGCCGTGAGATCCGTTGAACGATGTATGCGGATCTTCGTTCGCGAACGGGTGAGTCGGCTCTTCGGGTCTGGCGGGTCACCTGCTCACCGGCTCACCGTTCGCGAACGACTGAAGCGGGTCACCGGGTCACCGGCTCACCGGCTCTTCGTTCGCGAACGAGTGAAGCGGATCACCGGGTCACCGGGTCACCGGCTCACCGTTCCCGAACGGGTGAGTCACTACCGATCCGCGAACGAGTGAGCGGATGATTTGGGAACCGGATCTTACGGATCGGTGTAAAGATCCGGTTCACTGAGCCGACTCGTTCGCGAACGACTCACTTCTATTTAGTTGATATTTAGTCCTGATGAAGCTTGGGACAAGCGAAACCCGGTTGACTATTGTTATTAATTCAAAAATAAAGTGGTGTCTTACTAAGTGTATGTTTTTTTCATTAAAAAAAGGCTTTTTTATTGTTCTTCAAAAATATTATCCTGTTTGTCCACAGAATTCTCATTAACAATGGAATAATACCAATTATTACACTTAATATAAATAATATTTAAAGATTATTTTTAAAATGCTACACAGAATAAAAACTAATGATATAGGAACCTAGTATGTATAAAGTATCTCTAATTATGAGCGATAAATTTCTCATCTAACTGGTTAGCAATTTCACATACTATTCACATTTTTTTTAATATTACTTGGTAACAAGTTGAATAATTTAGGCACGTTATACTCCAGGCTCTGTCCGTATTTATTGTTAAGCAAGCTGTACCTCGCCACGCGTTGCTGTGACTCAGTCTGTCTGTGCAGATAAAAAAATAATAGCGCGTGTTGCTTTTACGTCCGACATATGGCGCTGTTTTCCAAAAATGCATATTTGTCCAACAGATGGCGCTGTTTTCAAAAAAGCATGTTTTTACCTGTCACAGGTGACATCTATATAATATGAGTAAATAAAAACACACGTATTTGAATGCAACGTTATGTCAAGATTTTAAACAAACGAACAATATCATTTTTTATTAGATAGATAGATAATATTGGCTAACATAAACTTTTTACAAAAATTATTTAGCTTAGTTAATTTTACTTACTGTTCCGAGTGATCCAAACACGCGGTTTTTAGATAAGTCCTCGTCTGGCCACAAACATATTGGTTGAATCAGAAGACCGTACCTTACTTCAGATCTCATGCGGATCATTGCTATGTCATTCCTCAACAGGATAGGGTCATAATATTTATTGATGTATATAACTGATACCTAAAAGTGATAAATAGAAATGTTCAAACAAAAAAGTGCAAACCATACTTAAAATATATTTTTCAATGTGTAATTCAAATATGTGTTAGAGTTTTAATGTGAACCTGAATTATAAGCCCTTTCTTCCACAGGGATACACAAGTATCCGATACTCATGTCGCAAACAAATTTAGTGCACAGTCCATTCACTTTGCTATTATCACAAGTCCAATCATTGTTGAAAATGTCATCTTCCAAAATGTCATCAACTTGCGCCTGTATACGTTTCTCCGCGATTTATTGTGGTAGTTGCCAAGTTACTTGAATCGTCGAGTATCGGATACTTGCGTATCCTCTGTCTATTCTAAAGACCTAAATATATACATACCCTTCTTTCCTGTAAATCTGGATTTTCACCATTTAAATTATACTTTCCAAGTTGAACAAGCAATTGATTGCTGGGTACTAAAGTTGTTGATCTGGCTATTGTTACACAATGAGCAGCTAAAATAATATGAACACAAAGTTTTACAAAGAACTAGTCCCGACAAAAAGTAATTTAATACATAATATATTCTTCTCGCAGTAGCATTTTGCACCGAAAATAAGTCTTGTGCGTGTAAATAAGCGATGAAGAGGAAAACAGAATGTTTTGTTCTACCTGTTACAATGGCGGTAGTGGACACAAGGGTCCCACCACACTGGTATTGCCACTTGGTTCCAACACGACGGTTCAGGGCGACATGCCACGGCCAGTCTCCCGGCTTGGTTGCCACACCACCAAACACCAGTTCCGCGTGTGGCAACTGTCTCCTGCCGCAGAAGGCATTGAAGTTTGTGGGATTGGTTAAAGTGCTCGCGGCTATGTCTGCTACACCTTCGAGGAAAGGTTCCCACTGTGAAACATATGTTTGATGAGCGCATACCAAAATTAATAAAATATATAACTTACATAAATGCAAACAAAAAATGCATTATGTTGGTTGTTTTCTGATATTCGTATTGCGCTTCCACTTTCTTTAGTCCTTTCGTCAGCTCATCTGAATCCAAAATCAGAATAAGGGATTTATTATTTATAATTAAGTAGTAAAGAGTTATTTTACTGAATACATACCTTTCTAGGATTTTCGCAGACCGATATTGAATTGATTGTAAGGGATTTTACATTTGGAAATGGCCTTCCCTGGGGAGCTAGCACCTCAAATTGCAATCTGTCTGGAACACTTCTGTTGTTTGGAGTAATTGTAAATTCCAAATTTTGTTTATCAACTTTCCAATCCTGTCCATTTTTTTGATCCTAAAAGCATTAATTTTTATCAAAAAACATTCGGTTAGGATTTGTGCCAAAATGAAATGATTATTAAAGCTCTTAATATTATGTTATTACATGGAATTTTTCTCTTCGTATGGTGATATGGTCGAGGGTTAAGGCTAAGTGGTTTATTTAATCCAAAGGTCGCGGGTTCAAATCCCGGCGTGCGCAAGTAAATTTTAACTAAAGATTTTGTGTTATTTCACAATTCATTCACTTAAATAATATATAGTATAGGTACTATAAAATAATAGTGGAAGATACTCTCAGTATACTCTCAGTAACCACCATATATTATAGAAATGTTGCTTGAAATGGCTTTAGCAATGTTTGGTGACCAGATCTGAATAGCCAGGTACTCCCCCACCTTCCTCCTTCCTCTCCCCACTATCTTCAGCCTCACAACATACCCCAATCGGGGATGGCATAATCTCACTGGCTCAGACATTTGGGACACTTGTGCAGTATTCACACTAAGAAAAGGAGAATTGGTGTAGGTTAGGTTATGGCATCGGGAATCCCCTTATTCAACACAGATTTGTTTCCCGAGAACTGGTGAAGTGGACGTCCTTCTACAATATCGACGGTCCCGAAGAACAATGTCGGATATGCAAATTTGTAATTTTGGAGTAGAGCAGTTTGAAGTTTGGTTTCTGCATTTTTACGGTTTTGGGATCATAGTGTTGTTGATATTTTGCATTAACTTTATTTATTAAATTTGAGAAATTTATTGTCAAAAACAGTAAAAATACAGAAACGAAACGTTTTGTACATCTGACATTGTTCTTCGTGACCGTCGATATGTTCAGTAGTATGTATGTGTACATATTTACACAAATCATAAAGCTTAGGGCCCATTATCGCATCATGAAAACTATGAATCTATTTTGCTTGTACAAGGTCACCTCAAAACTAAGAGGTGCATAAATATGTTTTTATTTATTTAACATTTGGAGTCATAATTCATGTAAAATAATTTTATTTATTAATAAACTATAAAAAATCACCTCAATAGGTTTCATTTTATAACTAACAGTAGACAATATATTATAACAACTTATAATCATGTATTTGTTCATATAAAATGACCATGAAATTGATGAATTTGATATTATGGTATCAAATCGCTCAAAGGTCCGTTGTGGCATAAAGGCATTCCCAGAAACTTTCACTGACCACAAGAGCAACTTTTGCTTTTCTTGATAAAGGAGGCACGATCCGATGCACAGCGTAGTCGGTGAACAACTGAGCAATGATTGAGGAAAGATCCGAGGTCGGGTGGGGGTTTGTTAGTGAACGCCGGCCAGAGACGACATTAAGGCGAAGGAAATGCTAAATCACTATTTAGATTAATCTTTGCTACGAATCGGTATACACTATGAATGCCAAAAAATATATTATGCATAAATTGAAGCTTTTTCTTTCTTTATTATTGATCGGAATTGGAATAAAATTATTGGTTGCGTTACAAAAAATATAAACGTAAACCACTGATAATTTTGTTTTTTCTTGAGGTAACTAAGAACTCATATAAGAAACACCTTTAAAAAAATACCGTTTTATGGCTAAGATTATTTTTTATAATTATTATTGACTAACTTTTTTTCATTCATATTTTTTTTTTTTTTTTTTTTTTATAATATTTAATTTTTATTTAATATTAAATTTACAATTACATGTTATTACATTACATTAAGATTATTTTCTTTTTATTACAGTACATCGTGATACACCTTTTTTTAGAGCAAATGCTCGTGTTAAAAAGGCGGAGAAACGCGTGTAAATAGTAATTTAACATATTTTTTCAGAGAGTGTAATGATAATGAAAAGAATTTTTATTTTTTAATATAACAAAATAAAAATTTTATATGTAACAAAATTTTATCAAATAGAAAAGAGAAAAGGATGTAAAAGAAAGAAAGAGATAAGAATAAGAAATAAGAGAAAAGGATTTCAATATAATAATAATTGAGAGATTATATTGTCTTTTTAAGTATAAACGATTTTAATATGCTATTGATATAGTGCTTTTATTGAGCTTTTGAATTTTTTATAATTCATTTACAATCTTAAGTTAAGAGGTAATTGGTTAAACCATTTGACACCAAAATATTTATAAAATTGTTGGGCTGTGGTGGTGTTACAGCGCGGGATAGTTATAGAGCCAAGAATACTTTGTCTATTGCTGTTCGAAAAAGTTATTAAGTTGTCAATGTTGAAACAATCTTTATGTATTTGAAAAAGAGTTATTTTTTTATAAATAATATGAAGTGAAGGGACTTTAAATTCTTGAAATAATCTAATTGTGGGGTAATCATACGGTTTTTTCAAAATTATTTTTACTAATATTCTTTGGATGATTTCTAAAGGTAAGAGAGAAGTTTTGAATGCTCCACCCCAACCAACAATTCCGTATTGTAATACTGATTGAATTAGTGAAAAATATATGGTTCTTAATAATTTAAAATTTAGTATGTTTCGTATTCTAAGAAAAATGTACAATAATTTTCTTAATCTTTCTACTATTGCATTGATTTGTAATTTCCACTTTATGTTACTATCTATAATTACACCTAGATATTTTACATTAGTTTTAACAGTAAGTACAGAGCAGTCAGGTTTACATAAATTTGAAATTCTATTACAATTACATGAGTGTATACTTATCTTTAAATTATCAGGGAATGAATTTTTATTAATGGTGAAAGGTATTATAAAAGTTTTTTCAGTATTAAGTGTTAACAAATTATTATCGAACCATTTTTTTAGTATGTTTATATCTAACTCTGCTGTTTTTTGGGTTTCATTCCAAGTTAATCCCTCAGTTAAAATTGCTGTGTCGTCAGCGTATGAAATAAGTTTAGACATAATTGAGAGATTAAAAATATCGTTGACATAAATGATGAAAAGAATTGGACCTAGAACAGTTCCCTGCGGGATGCCAAAATTTGTGGTCTGCGAATCACTCAGAGAGCCATTTAACTTTACAAATTGCTCTCTATTAAAAAGGTAATTTTCAATCCACGTTAAAGCATTGTTAGTTATACCAATTTTCGCTAGTTTCGAGATAAGATTAGAGTGTGATATACTATCAAATGCTTTTCTTAAGTCGACAAATGTTCCAATGCATTTTTTTTTATTATCTAAAGATTTATAAATTTCAGATGTTAAGTCAACGATAGCATCTTGAGTGCTCATATTTTCTCTAAAACCATATTGATGTGCATTTAAAATATTATTTTCTTTAACAAATTTAAATATTTGTTTTTTTACAATTTTTTCAAATATTTTGGCAATGTTTGAGGTGAGAGAAATTGGCCTATAGTTACTACTTAGATTGGGGTCCCCAGATTTAAAAATTGGGGAAATAATAGTTTTTTTGTAGGTAAAGGGAAAGTTGCCATTTTCAAAACTTGTATTTATGATGTGAGCCAATGGTTTACAGAGTGAGTCAGAATTTTTTTTAAGTATTTCTACAGAAATATTGTCAAAACCAGGGGAAGAATTACCTTTTAATTCATTAACAATTTGTTTAATTTCATCAACATTAGTTCGTTGAAATTGACTCAAGTTGTTACAATTATTGGATGGTGACGGTAGATCTTTATTATCAGTGTTATTTATTTTAAGTGCTAATTTTTCATTATTATCAGTGTTTTTTATTTTGAGTGCTAATTTTTCACCAACTGACCCAAAATAACTATTAAAAATATTTGCACATTTCGTTGGATCCGTGTTTACATCGTAAAGTTTGTTATCAATATCTGTGATTTTGTTTATGTTAGATTTTTTTGGTTTTTTATTGATAATTTCATTTATAGTTTGCCATATCTTTTTATTATTGTTGCCAGCAATATTGATTTTTTCTTTATAGAAATCTTCTTTGGTTTTCCGAATAATGTGGCATAGTTTATTTCTGAATTTTTTAAAGTATTCGTATAGTTTATAGTTTTCTGGAAACTTTTTATGTTCTTTATAAATTTTTTCTTTATGTCTAATTGAAATTATGATTCCTTGAGTGATCCATGGTTTTAATTTTTTAAATTTAGTTTTTGGAGAGTATTTTATAATGGAAGAGGAAGATTTGATGTGCTTTTTCAAGATTGCTTCAAAATTTAGTGAACATAAGTCGGTGTTATTAGAGGATAGAACAGTTTCCCAATTTTCAATATTAAGGTTTTGTTGTAATTTTTCGTAATTAATAATAGTTTTTGGGAAATTATTGCGGGAGTAATTATTCACATCTATTTTGTCAGTTTTAAAAGCTACAATACATGTGTGATGATCAGTAATGTTATTTTTCCAAATAATTGTTTTTATTTTTTCAGTTTCATTAGAATTACACCAGATATGATCTATGCATGATGGCCTTTGTCCATGAAATTCTCTCGTATATTTTTTTATACATGGTTTAAAATTTAGTTCCGTTAATGTGTTGATATATTCAGTTTTTTCATTATTTCTATTATTTTCAAATTCGTTAGATATATCAATATTAACATCGCCTACAACAAATGCATTTTGAGAACAATTAGTATTTATAATAGATTTCAGATTCTCGGTGAAATTACTAATGCTCGAGTTATGTGTTCTATATAATGCTATTATATCATAAAACGTGTGTTTTATAATAATTCGAATATGAAGACAATTTACAAGATCGATATGGATTTCATTAACGGAAATATTCTCATGAATAGATTTTACAAAAACAATGATTCCGCTGTTTTGATTTATTTTGTAAGTTGTGACAAAGTATTTGTAACCAGGTAAATTATAGGTACCTGAGTAGCCGCTAATTCTGGCTTCAGACAACACAATACAATCCGGTTTATGAGTGAGTTCATTTAATGCAAGTGTAAAATGATCAAAATTTTTCGAGACACTTCGAATATTTAGGTGAAGGATTGTTAATGCTTTTAGAGAATCTATTTCTAATAATGTGTTATTACATTCAACACTAGTTAGACAAATATTTTCCGAAATATTAAAAGATGAGTCTATCACTTCAAATAATGAGTCAGACATGGTAGTGTTTTAAGAGTATAGAAAAATAAATTTTTGATTTCGACATTATTGTATTGTTGAAATATAATTGTAGGAAAAAATGTATTTGAGGAGAAAAAGTGTTCGCCGAGTGAAACATTAGTTTCAGCAAGAAAATAAATATTAACAAAATTATTAGAATAAAAAAAACACAATGGTAACAAAAAAGAAATTGGTAACAAAATCTCTTATGAATCTCATGTATGAATTTATACATGAAATGTAATTTAATTCTGCTAACATATTTAAATAATTTAAGTGTCCGATAAATAGCAATGATATTAAATGAATAATTCATAAAATTTATCTCCAAGTTTAATATATTGACATTGTTCACCATTATTTCATTTACACTTGTGACAGCGTAAATATTTGATACAAATATGGCGACGCCGCAAATTCTGTTAGTTTTATATTTTGTTGTATAGTACGAGTAACCCGGTATATTATAATTAATTTCACTCGATGAATGCATTTCTGATAATATTATACAGTCAAGTCTATTTAATTGTTCAATAGTTATTAGAAATTCTTCGAAATTTTTTTCCAAAGATCTAACGTTCATGTGTATTATTATTAGGCTGGCTGTAGGTTTTATATCTATAAAATCGTTTGTATTATTTACCGTGTCAACAATCCTTACGTCTATTTTATATGAATTATCTATTGCGTTTATTATAAAGTCGTTCATTTTGAGGTAGTAATAAAAATTAACAATAATGTTGGCGCTGGGAATACACTTCACATTTGCAATTATAATATTACTTGTGTTGACTTTTATATTATCACTGCGTGTTAACACTTTGCGGGAGGGCTTTTCGCAATATTTTTTTGAAATATTGTGCAATTTATTTAGGTTTTCGTTAGACTTGTAATTAATGATATGCATCATTAGTCGTAATCGATGCGATCCCTCGCAATTTTCAGCATTTTGTTTCTATAGTTGCACCTAATACTGTTGGCTGCGTGGTCCGTGGTGTTTTTTTCTCCATATTTAGAATTTTGTCTGGTGCAGTTTACACATGCTGGTACTGTTTTTTCTCTTCCCGGACATTTTGAAAGGATGTGGTCGCCCATGCAGTGTGGGCAAATTGGAGGGCTGGTTCGGTGTAGGCATCTTTTAGCCGTATGCATGAACATACAGCAATGAAAACATTGAGTTAATGGATCGCAATCTTCAATTTTTACTCGTTGAAACTGTATATTTAGTTTACCGAGTGCAAGGAGACTTTTTCGCATTTTGCCACTGGTTTCCATGATGTAGCTAGTGAATTGGCGCTGCTTTTCGTTTATGTTTGTGTTTTTTATCTCCGTTATAAGTGTGATTTTGTTGTCTTCACTTTCCTTGTAAACATCTTCAATTCCTTCATTCTGGGTAATTATTCCGCAAACTATTTCGTCTTCAGTAAGATTGGATTTTAATCCTTTTATTATTATTTTTGGTCTTTTCTTTTGAATTTCATTTACCACCAAATCGGTATTCAGTTTTTTTATTTCGGCTTTTAAGGTATTTGCATATTCCTTTTTTGGGCATGATATTATTATTTTTTCTTCTTTTGTTTTTCTCAAACCATTTATTCCTATCTTTATGTTACTTAAATTTATTTCTTTTTTTATTATTTTTTCAATTTCTTCTGCTTTAGCATTATTTTTGGTCGACGAAATGATGATTGAGAATCTCTCTTCTTCTCGAGGAGTAACTTTGGTTGTTGATACTTTCTGAGCATATGATGGTGTTGTTGCGCTTTTCATTATTTTTTCAAAGTTTCCCACAAGCTGGTCGTTTTTTTCGATAAGTTTGTCTTGTAGTTGAATTATTTGCTGTTGCATTTTTAATATTTCAGATTTCACTTCATTGTCAAGATCGATAATAATTTTTTCGATGTTTGTTTTGGTTTTTGAGTCTTTAACGGTTTGTATTTTTTGAACTTCATTTTTTAGCGTACTCAACAACTCTTCTACCGTCATGAAAGTGTTACGTTGCGGTGTAACGAGAGCGCGAAGACAGTGTCGTGGGACGGGCTGCCGTTACGAGCGTAAGACACGAACTGATCTGATATAAAAATATTCAACAAATAAATAAAACTCACTTTGGCGCTTACGTCAAATTTAGCCAGACTCCACTGGTTAAGCAATTGTCGCCTCTATTCGTGGTGATATAAGACGCAAACATTCTAGCATCTGTACAGAAGTCCGCGGAACGTGGCACGGAACGGAAGTCGGTTGGTGACAGTTTTTTCGACAGTTTTTTCTTGTCGGCATTATTTTGGTTACGAGTTTAGAGTAATAATATACACTCTGGTTACGAGTATTATTAGTTCTCAAACGGTGAGGGAGTTTTGTTATTATATTGTTATTATTCATGGCCCAAATATTGTACTTTTTTATCTCAAAATACTTTTGAATGTATAGTTTTATTCATTATTTCACAAAATTAATGACTTACTTCTTACGGAAAAATGCTTTCCGTTTGCATTTATGTTGACTAATAATGCGTTTTTACAGGTCCATAATTTATTGAAGATGGGGAATAAAACAAAAAATGTCGTCTTACTTTGCGATATTTTCGTAAGAAAAATCGAATTCAGCGACACATGAATCGAAAAGATGCTGAGTATGGAGAGTTCTGCATAAAACCAGATATTCCTGAATTTATTTTCGAGGCGGAGAAAGAAATACTTTTGGATGAGTTGAGAGAAAAACAAAAAGATAGGAATAAAATAGAACGGGAAACAATTTTACAGAGTAACTGCAGTGAATGGATGGAGTTGCTACGTAAAATGATCACAGCATCTTCATTTGGAAAAGTTGTACGTAGAAGAGACAATATAAGCTGTGCAGCTCTTGTAAAATCGTTGCTGTACAAATTCAATATCTCTCATGTATCTTCAATAAGTCACGGAAGAAAATATGAGAAAGAAGCTTTACATCAGGCTAGCGTTGAACACGATATTGAAATTCAACCGTGTGGGCTATTTATTGACAAGGAATTTCCATTTCTAGGAGCTTCTCCGGACGGTCTTAGCGGCGATATGCTAGTAGAAGTAAAATGTCCTTTAACGTCCTTCAAACTTGGCTTAGAAAGAGCTATTCAAGAGAAGAAAGTTACTTTTTGTAGGACAAACAAAGATGGAAGTATGAGCATAAATACAAATCATGATTGGTATTTTCAGGTTCAAGGGCAACTTCGCATTACGGAAAAAAATGTCTGTTTATTTGTTGTATGGAGTGGACGGAAATATCCTTTAAAAACTGAATATATTTATAAAGACGACGATTTCTGGAAAATAAAAATGGAACCCAAATTGGTCCGATTTTATTTACATTGCTTACTTCCTGAAATTATTGATCCAAGAAAGAACAGGAATATGCCAATTAGGAATCCTCCTTTTATAGTCGATGCAATCAATGACAAACTAAAAAAAAAACACTCTCTCAACCTCCAACAAAGCGTAAATTAACATATTCAGAAAAAATACCAGATCCGTGTGATGTTGTAGAAATTACGCCTATAACGCAATCATCATCAATGGAGTTACAAAATGGCATAATTACAGACGATGTGTCATCAACAATTGTTCCTGATTTCAACTCTATTGATATTGAGAATGTTATATCATTTGAGAAATTTTAGGTTTATGAATATGCTATATAAATTCACAATATAAGTATTTTTTGTTTTTCCAATTTTTTTACATTATAATAAAAGCAGGTATAAGTACATTTTTTTTAAATGCATGTAAAGCTAATATGTTCTAATTAGTGGTAATAATACCTCCCTAGTTGAGAAATGATCGTGATTAGAGAGGGAGTACTATCACAAGTTGATATTAGATTATATATTTAGTAGTTGCTACAATTAAAATGCATGTAGAATTATATACTCATGCACTATTTTTAGAAAAAAGAACTTAAGAATTGTTCCTTGATAATTTCTAATACTGGATATTTGTTTGGTAATTTGATTGTTCTTCAAAAATTATTTGTAAATTGAATTTAAAAAATATATTAGCAACATAAATTTGATAAAAGTGAATTTTTTTTTTTTTTTAAATAATATATGTAAGTGACATTTCAATGTAACGTATTATTAACAAATATTTTATATGTTTTAATAATGCATACAAATAATAAAAATCAATAAAAAATATACAGTTATTAAAAAATAAAAAATATTAATTATTATACTAATCACTAATATCCCCACAGTTTGAGTCCATCCGGCAGCTATAGCTCTGCCGCTGTTGTCAAAATAAGATTGATAGTAATCGTCCACCAGTTAAAAAGGTATTAGTAGGTATACGGAAGCCTTGGCGAACGGGGAGGCCTGGTCGGGCGCTTCCTACGTATAGCAGGTACATAGTACGCGGCTACTGCAATTACTTGTCTCGTGCAGAAAAGTAACAAAAAATGTGCACATTTTATATTCTGTTGGAAGGGGTAGAAACCCAAATATGTTTGGCGTTTATATTCGCCTTAAAGAAGCAGGTTGAGAAGGACATTTTCAAAGATCGGTTGGAAAAACATTCAAAAAATATTTTCAGCTCATGATTAGTTTTATTAGCACATACTCGTAAATACCTACCCTAATAGGTGTAACAAAAATAAGTTAAATATTTACATAAGCACCCCACTTTAGGTAGGCACAGATTAAGGAAATTATACTTCGTTTCAAATTAATGAAATAAGAAACATGAAATCAAAAACAAAAAACAACTATTTATGTCGGGAGAAATGGTAAAAGATACATCACAATTCCATTTTTGATCAACCAAATTCACCATAAAAAACATTTTTTAGTATGTAATTACTTAATTAACCCAAACTAATAACCTGTTTTGTGAATACAAATAGTTGTATATTTTAGTAATTGTTGAAAGAAATTAAAATGCGGCAGTTAGGTAAATAATTACTAAAACTATTATTATTTACTTTTGGATTGATAAGGCCGTAGAATGGCTCGCAGACCTAGGTGTCCCCCTCTGACCCCCCCACCATACGAAAGAAGGAGATTGATAATACTTGTACCAACCATTTTAATAACTGCCTCGCTGTCCAGAACTAAATGGATCCTTGCTTCGCCATATTTTTTATAATCCTTCAGGTCGATCCTTCCAGTCCAATAATTTTCAATGGAGGGAGGTCTACCACTTTCTCTCTCCATAACAAGAATACCACTATTGCAAGGACTATATATAGTAAGAGCAGTTCCTATGAGAGTTCTACCACTCATAATTTGTACTTTCATATGAAGCAGGATATTGATTATTAAAAATATTGTAGTCTGTGAAGTCATCTGTAAGGAGCAAAGTGTAATATTACTTAAGTGAAATGAACCACTTGACTTACCTACTTAGAACTTAAAGTATGTATGGACATTTACAAATAAGGCTGTTTTTAATCAAGCGAACTAGTGTTTTTAGCTAATGATGTCACTAGTACACAATGGATATATTTTTAAAAATTTTACTCTTGATTGTGGGATGTATATTTACACAATCATAATGACCTGAATTGTTTATGTATTTTTTGTAAAACTTCAAGCCGAATGGATTTTATGCCGAATAAAGGTTCCCACAAACTCACACCGTGACATTTAAAACTGGCAGACGTATTCACGATTAAATATATATATTTTTTTAATATTTTATTATTTATTTTGGCTTTCCCGTAAGGGTGATCTTGGCCATAGGTATAAAGTTCAGATTTTCTCTTAAAATTAGTAACTTTTTTTAATTACTGTTACATCGAAGAAACAAACTTGTTTATAAAAAATGCAGTAAATGAGAATGGTGGTACGAGATTTTCAAATATTGACAAGTTATTCGTCACCCGGGAATAATTATCTTTCTTTTAAAAAAAATAATTAAAAAAAATAAAAATCACAAATCATTCAAATATTTATTATTATTATTAAAGAAAAAAATACCTTTAGTGTTGATTCTCAGAATGAATTCAATATCAATCGCAATGGTAAAATCATATGAACTGTTTTTCTATTTAATTATAAACACATTGACCGCGACGATATCTAATGAACAACTGAACTGGCTAGAAAAACTAACTTTATCTAAATTATATTCAGAAAAGAAGATACTAAAAATAGCGGTTTTTGCCAAGCCACTGCAGATATTAAATAGACAGGGCCGGAGCTATGGGGTAAAATCACAAAAAAAAATTAAAGAAAAAAATTAGAAACATATTAATATTCTTTCAACAACGTTTTGTATATTCACATTTCAAATTACGACCGAAACGATTTCTTTCTCGCGGTTTTGGCCTGTATGGTGTGACAATGTCACGTTAACATCTCCTCCGGCATCTAGCTCAGAATCATAGTTAAATATATTGCTGTTTTATACTTACCTCTTCAGCAGTATACTCTGCCTTCTCACCAATTCGGGTTGCTTGGGTGGGGACTAGGGAGGTGAATTTAATTATGAACATCTATTAATTATGAGTCTCGATTTTAATTAGGTTTGTCAAATCTTAGTACTAAATCTAAATTATACTTAGATCTACTTACATCTATAACTTAACTAGTTGTCATATGGTTCGGATCACTTCTTCACTATTCGCATTGTCATTGTTCACTGTAGCTACACTGTTGTCACTGAGTTGATTCTGTTCGATGGCCTTAGTAAGGCCGAAGTCCTAGGTGGCAGCCTCTGCAGTTCTGCAGCTCAGGCCCTCCCGGCCGCGTCTGATCACCGCACTTTCTTCGTCTCCCGCCCAACATTACGTCGCCGGGCGGAGGATAACACTTGAAAATCACTTTCTCTGACTTGACTGTAACTTCTTCATCCACCGCCCAGCATCACACCGCTGGGCGGGGAGCGCGTACTTCACCACCACTCCTGTCTCGGTGTCCTCTCTCTCCCGCCTCGATCTTGAATGTCTTTCTTTCTTGAACTCGTAGGACCTGTCGCCCTACCCCGCACTTCTCACTTCTTTCTTTACAACCCCCGTCTGTCAACACTTTCTTTGTATTTGGGCGCACACTGCGGGACATACTCAGTTTAACGTTCATATTTATTTGTGACGAAATTTGATTCGTCACAATACCCCCTTCGTTACAAAAGAAAATTATGGTTTCCTACAAACATAATTTTCTATTTCCCTTTTCCCATATGACAACCTTCTTATCTCTAAACATGGTATATCTAAAATTATAAAAAATTCAATATTCTAAATTTAACATTTCTTACCATTACTTATCCTCATCATTTTTTTTTCTTTTTCATCATATCTCATTTTCAACGACAATCTTTTTCGCTACACGCTCTTTCAAACCAACAACAAAACTCAAGTCAAAACATTTAGCCTATCAATATAAAATAACATGAAAACAATAAAAGTGACAATAAAACACATTAAAATCAACGATGAATACTAACACCTCGACTAACATAAACACTTTTTTTTTTAACCAAGCGATCTAATCCTCTCCAGACACTTGAGGATATAAACCTTTCAATTTTTTGTTTACAAATTTCTTCCCAAGCATGTGACCAAAAACTAATGACAAGATTTTAAATGACAACATGAAATGACAACATTATTAATGACAATATTATTAATGACAACATAAAATTTTCAAAGAATCAGGATAGGGAAGGAGTTGGGAATTCATACCTACCACTTCAGTTTAATCTCCCCTCAGTTCTGCTGGCATGTCTGAAGTATAATAGAATTCCATACTTACATACGCATAACTCCTTATCAATACACGTTGATCACTTAAACCTAAACCTTAGTTGTACTTTGCAAAAGAGGCCGTTACTAATCTTTATTCACTCCTCATTTACCTAAATCTATTAACGCCTACATCTTCGATAACAAAAACAAGAAATCTGGTGTACATACATAGTACATCTGAAATTAAATGAATGATAAAAAACTAAACAATATATGGTAACAGAGTTGTAGTGTATCTCCCGACGTGATACAC
Organism: Hesperophylax consimilis; assembly: GCF_061612785.1. Classification (NCBI taxonomy): domain Eukaryota; kingdom Metazoa; phylum Arthropoda; class Insecta; order Trichoptera; family Limnephilidae; genus Hesperophylax; species Hesperophylax consimilis. The sequence goes on from NC_142845.1 coordinate 6,784,782, forward strand.
AATGAAAATTGAGCGCCAGGTAGTTTCTATTACACGGAGAAACCACCAAAACCGGATACTCTGTCTCTCATTCAACCGCTTTTAAGATGCAACCTCAACATGTCACATTTTATCATCCCTGCTGGCCAATGCTTCAATGCATCATCCCATTTTATTTAAATTTTTCGCACTTTTACATATTTTACGGTCTTTTATCACGCGCGCAGAATTCTTTTCAGATATGGAGACGATTAGGTACACACATACTAATTTCAACGAACGCGCGTATTTGTTCCACTCAAATCATGGAACGTTCAGTGCTCGCTTTTGTTTTCGCATTTTCGCTTGTGGACGCACTTCTACCAATACCGGTCTTTTATCACGCATGCAGACTATTCAGATATGGAGACATTTAGGTACTCTCATAGTAATTTCGTCAAACATGCATATTTGTACCACTCAAATCGTGGAACGTTCAGTGCTCCTTTACATTTCCGTTCGCATTTCACATTTTTTAACTTGTGAACGCACCTCTACCAACACCGGTCTTTTATCACGCACGCAGATTACTTTTTAGATATGGAGACATTTAGGTACTCTCATACTAAGTTCATCAAACGTAAGTATTTGTACCTCACAAATCGTGTCGGTGGTAAGTGCTCCAATTCGTAACTATCGCAGTTCGTCATCACATTCGCACGCGCCCTTTTATTTTCTCATCTGCGCAGACTACTATCCGAAACATTGCGAGACTTTAGATACAAGATAATGTACGGTTTCGCCGAACGAAGATATTTGTTTTTCTCAAATCGCGTTAAGTGAATGCGCCTAACCCTTTCTCTCCCCTCTCTATCGGTCGCCTTCCGCCATCAATTTTTAATTATCGGATTTTTACCGAACACATAAAATTGATCGAAATTGTGGTATGAAAATGAATTTCTCCGAATGACATATAGAAAATACATTGTTATTCTTATGCCGTTCATACACAGCAAATTTACATTTGCTGACTCAGCTCACCACAATCTTTGATTTGATGACCTTTGTCAACGGGACAAATATATAATCCTTTATAATAAAAACACATAAATTTGTTTTTGACCACGATAGTTTTATTTTCACTCTACCGGTTTCGGAAGATCCCTTCCTTCGTCAGGAGAATATTTAAAACTAATCTACTACACAAAATATTGACACAAATACAAAAATGTTAAGTGTTTGAGAGAGATGTCGACAAAGTGGAAGGGGTAATTACGGGAATTCCAGGAAGAACAGAGCGGTTAACTGGAAATATGTCAAGAATAGGACTATAAGACAGATTAATTTGGTTATTTATTATACTGGAGTTATTATTGATGGCTTTTCTGATTTCAAGTGCTTCTAAATTATCTAATTTTTTGCCTTTCTTACTACGGTGAAGAATTTTAACGCCTGTATCTTTACTAAAAGTATGATCGGTGGAAATGAGATGATTGGCAAACTCCGAAAAATTATTGTTATTTAAACATCTTAAATGTTCGGTGATTCTAATATTTATATTTCTAGTTGTCTTACCTATGTAGAACGATTGACAATCATTGCAACATAGTTGGTAAATGCCTGAGTGGCTAAATTTGTGATCTTTATCTTTAGTATTTTTAAGTAATTTTCCCAAGTTGTTATCAGTATAGAACGCGGGTTTAATGTGGGTAGGCAAATTTTTTGAACTAAGTGAAGAAAAATTGGATATGTATAAGATTTTACGCCATTGAAAGGGATTTATGATTTTATTATTAGTTTCAGGTGTACCAAATAAAAATGTATTCGTCGAAATGAGTTTAAGTTTCTTATTCAGGATTTTATCAATTAAGTGTGTCGAGTAACCATTATTTAGAGCAATTTGTTTTATTTTTGACAGTTCAATTTCAAAATTAACAGCTGATAGTGGGATTTTTACTAAGCGGTGTACCATTGAATGATAGGCAGAATGTTTGTGTGATATCGGGTGGTTTGACGTGTTATGTATAGTTATATCCGTGAATGTCGGTTTACGATAGATGTTAAATTCAATTGTATTATTTATTGAAGTTAGTGTTAAATCTAGAAAATTAATCGATGCATTACTGCCTACCTCTACAGTGAATTGAATTTTTGTGAAGTGAAGGGAGTGAAAATAAAACTATCGTGGTCAAAAACAAATTTATGTGTTTTTATTATAAATTATGATGAGCCACAAAGTGAATGCTTTTTACAATTACGTATATAATCCTTACTCAGGGTCAAACACCCCTGCCTAAAACGCAACAAAAAATAAACTCCAATGGGTACCTTAAAATCACTATCCTTAATACATTTTAACAAATAAAAAATAGCCACTTAACATCACCCGCCTTACTTGTGTTGAAAATATTACTCCGATAAATGGTTAATTTTAACACAGTCCCAAATGTGTCAAAACGCCGAATTTGAGAATGATTTAACTGCCCTCCGACAAAAAATAGCACTTGACATGAGACGCATATTACGCATCTGACTTTGTCACAGTACATTTGTTTACACTATACAAAAAAACGAAACACCCAAACAACGGTATGTAACTCGAGACAAAACATGACAAGGGCGAGAAACAGTGCAGAAGATTAAATATAATAAGAACATGCAAATATTTACCTTGTTTTCAGGGATGGGTTTTAGGAATGTCAATAACATTAGTGATAGATATACTAAAATATCTAAAACCGCTTCACATTGGGCGCCATTGTGACAATGTCACGTTAACATCTCCTCCGGCATCTAGCTCAGAATCATAGTTAAATATATTGCTGTTTTATACTTACCTCTTCAGCAGTATACTCTGCCTTCTCACCAATTCGGGTTGCTTGGGTGGGGACTAGGGAGGTGAATTTAATTATGAACATCTATTAATTATGAGTCTCGATTTTAATTAGGTTTGTCAAATCTTAGTACTAAATCTAAATTATACTTAGATCTACTTACATCTATAACTTAACTAGTTGTCATATGGTTCGGATCACTTCTTCACTATTCGCATTGTCATTGTTCACTGTAGCTACACTGTTGTCACTGAGTTGATTCTGTTCGATGGCCTTAGTAAGGCCGAAGTCCTAGGTGGCAGCCTCTGCAGTTCTGCAGCTCAGGCCCTCCCGGCCGCGTCTGATCACCGCACTTTCTTCGTCTCCCGCCCAACATTACGTCGCCGGGCGGAGGATAACACTTGAAAATCACTTTCTCTGACTTGACTGTAACTTCTTCATCCACCGCCCAGCATCACACCGCTGGGCGGGGAGCGCGTACTTCACCACCACTCCTGTCTCGGTGTCCTCTCTCTCCCGCCTCGATCTTGAATGTCTTTCTTTCTTGAACTCGTAGGACCTGTCGCCCTACCCCGCACTTCTCACTTCTTTCTTTACAACCCCCGTCTGTCAACACTTTCTTTGTATTTGGGCGCACACTGCGGGACATACTCAGTTTAACGTTCATATTTATTTGTGACGAAATTTGATTCGTCACAATGGCCCTCATTGCGCCCGTATTTAGTTCTTCCAACCGTCTGTAGGTAAGTGGGTAAACTTTTACTTTTTCAATAACAAACTTTTGATTCAAATTAATGACAATAAAATGCGACTATTTGTATTTGCTATTATGGAAGATAGTGCTATTTAACATGGAGGGCCAAAATATTACTTGCGCCAGGTGCGGTTTGGCTCAAGGCCGGCCCTGAAAATACTTAAACGGGTAACAGGGTGTAACGTACACGGTCAAACTTTAACCAGTTATTCCTGCGCTTATTTGGAGTAAAAATATGGATGGCATTTGGACTCCGATGAAATTTTTTTGATGTTTTTTTTTTTTTCAAATTCAAACTCAGCCGAATTCAGCCCAATCCGCCGCCCGATTCTGACTGTACTGTACTGTATTTTATATTTTAAGTGAACAAAAATAAACTACACCTGCCATCCACATTTTTTACTCCAAATAAATACAGGAATTACTGGTTAAAGTTTGTCAGGTACCTACGTACGTCATGATAAACCCTGTGTTCTGTGCGTACATGCATTAAAACGCTGATATCATAGACATATGAATATTAGTAGACCTGCCCTAAGTGATTAAAAGCGTATTACTCCCCACTCCCCATACCGGTTCCATTGGAGCCGGCTGTGCTCGCGTATGGCCTCAAGTGAATTTAGAAAACGTGACGTCATCATTCTTGTGCGAACTATGGTCGAGGCATCATCGGTTCATTTTACGAAATAACACGGCAAAATGTTGACTTGTCCTATGAAAACTTGTAAAAAGAGAATAAACCCAATTGTCGTATTACATTCCATATATAAGCATTATTTTACTTTATTTCAAGCATATTCACATCGTATAATATGGATCAGTTGTAGAAACATATACTATCACATCGAGATACGTCTGGACGCGAAACACAAAGCTGGTTGGTTGCTGGGAAGTAAATTATGAACATTTATAAAAGTGTCTTAACTAAATACGTAAACGAAATATTCGACTCTGAAAAAAGAAGAAATTTATTTTGCCGAATTTGGACTTCGCAAATTTGTTCATAACGTGGCGAGTAATTTGCGCTCCCATGTAAAAATGTCTATTCATTCAAAAGCAGATTTTACTTTTAAGAACTAAATGGTGATATTATAATGCGAGATGCCTATTTACTGTCAGATTGATTTATTGACGAATCACAGTCAGCTTTCCTCTCTGCGTCCCGCAACTCTTGTTTTAACCCCTCGTCCTTAACTTCTCGTCTATTAATATTCATATGTCTGTGGCTGATATGATGTAAACTATTGTGATAACTCCCTCTTTCTTGCGACGCACGTTACAGATAAAGGCCAAGGGTCACGACAGAGCTCTCGCAGCAGTGGCGTGCAATCCATAAAGACTGTGAGAAAAACGAACCATAAAAATAAAGTTAAAGATTTTTTCGTCACGTACTTGGTATGGAACTTGTAAACTCTTTTACTTGTCTGGCCACATCAATCAGCTGAAGATGAATACAAAATAGTACTTAATTTTAGAATATTTAATGCAAAATTCACACTCGAACTTGGAAAAAACTAAAAACTTTGGTTGTAGAGCAATGCACGCCACTGATATGGGAAGTTCGTTTAGTATCGGACAAGCCGTATATACCTTATTGGCGTATAGAGTATGGATAGAAAAATTCAAACTTATTTATAATTTGTAATACAAAAATATAAATAATATAAGTACACAATAACAAGCGGATCTTTACGTATTATCTGCATGTACATTGGCTTTTTGAAACAATGGTATTAAAATTAAATATGTCGACAGAGGAAGTTTCATTGCAATCTCTGTGAACAAGAATTATAGGTGCATAAAATTAGCGTGAGATACAACAACAAGAAATGCTGCATTTAGTCCAGTGTTGTATTTATTGGGTACTAGCTGACGTGTACCCGGTGTTGCTGGGTGTTATCCTAAGGATATCGTGGACTTTTCAGTAGGCCTTTTTAAGATATACAATTCCGCAGTACATTATTTTGACGTATCTCATAAGGACTTGGACTTGGACTTGGATATTATTTAATGACAGAGTTACGCATAAAGGCAAATATGGATTTTATTTAGAAACTTTACTTGGAACGATTTTATTATTTATTTATTTTTTTTTTTTTAATTTTTTTTTTTTTTTTTTTTTTTTTTCATGTTCTCCATGAAACGGTTATACACCAATATATCATGGAGAAGATTACAAATTAAAAGGTTTACACAGGCAGTTTTACTATTTTGTCACATGTGCTATAAGATAGTTACTGAATTGTCTGTAGGTGATATTGAAAATATCGATGGCTAATGCAGAATCGTTAAGCAGTTGAGTCGCTCTGTTTATTGGCGCGTTCTGATAGGCAGAAGTCCTCGCTTTCGGAGCGTATAAGAGTGCATGGGATCTCCCTCGAGTATAATTGTTAGGGACATAAAAGTTAACCTCTTTCAACATAGGCGGATTGTGTATTGTACCAGAGATTAACTTAAAAAAGTGTTTGCCTAAAAATATGTTTCTGCGGGCTTCTAATGTATTGAAATCGAGCATTCCTGTTAAGAACAAGGATGGATACAGGAATGGATAGTATGTGTATTCCCTCATATACAGGTAACGCATAAACCTTTTTTGTACTTTTTCTATTTCTAAGATATGGTTTTGTTCAGAAGGGGCCCAAATAATGGAGCTGTATTCCAGGATGCTGCGGACAAGTGCTTCATATGTTCTCCGTATTGCAATTCCATTAGTAAATGATCTCGCATTACGAAGAACAAATCCAAGCATTTTGTTGGCGCGGGAGACAATGTCAGATATGTGGGATTTGAAAGAGAGATTTGCTTCGAAGATCACCCCAAGGTCACGAATCTCGTTTTTGCGTGTTAATATATTTTTATTAATGTGATAAGGGAATAAAAATGTATCTTTAGATCTTGTAAATGTAACTACACTGCATTTCTGGATGCTGAAGGGTAATTTATTTAATTCCGACCAATTGACAAGAGAATAAAGATCATTCTGCGGAAGAATGGAATCGATACAACTTTTGATAGCTCTGAAAAGTTTGATATCGTCAGCAAAGAGTAGATATTTTGAGCGGTTAATGGTCTTGCCTATATCATTAATGAATAAAAGAAAGAGGAGGGGTCCTAGATTCGATCCCTGGGGAATACCGGAGTTAGTTTTGTATTCGTGAGAGAACTGGTGTCCGTAACTGACATACTGACGACGATTGTGTAAGTAGCTAGTTACGAAAGCGAGAATCCGATGTCACTCAATTTTATTAGTAAAATATCATGGTCGACTTTATCAAATTCTTTTTCGAAGTCTGTATAAATCACATCGACATGTAAAAAATTTTCAAACGATTTATTTATATAGGTGGTGAGATTCATAAGGTTTGTTGAGGGTGATAGAGTGGGTCGAAATCCATGCTGATTCTCGGTGAGTGTATGTTTTGTTTGATTATATATTTGTGAGTAAATTATGGTTTCTAAAAGTTTTGCGGGTGCTGATAAGACAGCTACAGGTCTGTAATTATCGATTGCCATTTTTTTGCCTTTTTTGTGTATAGGCGTGACTTTTGTTAGTTTCCACATTTCAGGGAAGGTATTATTACGAAGTGAAAGGTTAAAAATGTGCTTTAGAGGTTGAATTAAATGTTTTGAGTATCTTTTGAGTATGATGGGTGGTATAAAATCTGGACCGACAGAGTATTTAGGTTTTAGCTTGTGAAAAGCGGCAACAATATCATCATCGTTAATTTCGTGAATTTGAACAGGTAAAGCATTGTGTGACGAAGAAGCTATAGAGGAAATGTCAAGTTTGGGAATATTGTCGCTGAATACTGATTGAAAATAATCTGCGAAACCTTCTGCGATTTCAGAATATCCATTGTATTGATGTTCATTAAAGGTCATGTGATTAAGTTTGTCACAGCCGCGGCGTTTATCGTTCGTGTAAGACCAAAATCGAGTGGGGTCTGTTATAATACTATTCTCTGCTTCACGTGTAAAGTCAGTGTAGGCCTTACCAATTAACTGCTTGATTAATTTTCGTGATTTTTTAAAGTTTGTTAAGGCATGTTCGGATTTAGTTTTTTTCCAAATATGGTGCATTTTATTTTTCTCTCGTATGTGATGAATGATCTCTCCAGTAAACCATTTTGGATATTGTTCATCATTTCCGAGCATACGTGTGGATCTTTTCTTTAAGCATAAGTCAAAAATATTATTGTGCTGCTTATTTATTTATTTATTTATTTGTTTGTACACGCCCAATTAGGGCTTTTACATATGATACAATTATAATACATTTGATATAATCAGAGAGTAGAAGAGATAAAACAATTAAAAATGTACCGAGTATAAAAATATTAAGTTAAAAACAACAAACAGAGTAAACTATAGGATGCACATTTCTATAACTTTAGATACATTGAAAATTATAAACATTACAAAGCTCAAGATAGACATACAGATTTAATAACAATGAATCTCAAAAAAAATCAAGATAGACATACAGATTTAATAACAATGTTTTTATAGGCTGACAGACATTCAGTGCCGTTGGTGTTCATGTTATATTTATTCCCTGCACTGTGCAGTCGGTTCATTACTGAATTTAATTCTGCTTTCGTACCTGCAATGTTACAATGATTAAAATTAAAATTAAAATTATAAAACATTTCAGAAACTAGGTTTACATCGAGGCAGTCATAATGATTCCAGTTATGTTGTTCTAAGGCATTTCTAATTGTATGATCTGAGTTTTCGTTGAAAATCCAACCCATGTTTATGTCCGGGGGCAATATGTGTGATTTTTCTTGGGTTTTTGTTATGTACTCGAGTGTGAATGATAGTTGTGTTGACTCGACCTCCTAATTGTCCTAACTCGCTTGAATGAGGTTTTTATACCTCCTTCTCTCCAGCGTTCAGTTTCGCTTTTGCAAAACGATATCGTGCTGGGCCTAGCTAACTCTGAATATTCCCCGCCCCTGTGGTATCGCACACAGTAAAATAAGGCCTACGCTTTGGGGTTGATCTACAATAAATCCCTTAACTTCACGTTGTGTGATTTGTTAATTCGAAGCCCCCCCGCTATGGGGTGGTAGGTATTTAATGTCTCCTTTCTGTGGTAACTCCCGGTTCTTTTTAGCCAAAGCGTGGGGAAAACGTCCATCGACCCTCAGCGAGTTCTACAAGGAACGAGTACGTGTCTCACCTAACTTTCGAATACTGGACCCTATTACTAATCGACCTAACAGCTTATATCATATCTTTACAATTTCCTTGTATCCCCGCCCTTACCTAATGTCCCCGTGTTTATAAATTCTAGATTGTGACATAGAACCGTACCCCCCCCCCCTCTTGTGTACGGGCTATTAAACCCTTCGTTGAATAGTGTGTTGTTTCCGCATAAGTACTGGGACTCTCTCGTCGACCTCTGTAACGATGTACTGAAACTAGATAAATGGATTTAGCTGTGGTTAGTAAACTTTGGGTGTTGCGGATGGAAGTGGAAACGAGAGAAAAGGAGATGGGAACGGATTAAATGACGAGAAAAAAAGGTTTTTTTTTTGCAAACTGGGTCGGCACCTCACTGCCCCAAATGAAATGGTCGCTATCCTTCCAAATGCAAAACCCCAAGAACCAATACGTGTCTGGCTTTCCCCGAGGTCTGGTCTAACTTCTTCTTATAGTCGCCTTGACACCTCCGGACCGCTCACGTCAGAGGGAGAGGTAATGCACCTGTTGGAATATCCCAAATCACCCCGCCCCGCTTCCTCCGACGGACTACTTTACTGACTGTAAAAGGGGAATTTTCATTGCGTCCCTTATCATGATGCTAAACGCGTGCATGTTTCAAATAGGTTTGTTCTGGTGAGGCTTTCAACGTCCACTAGCCGCCAGGCCTACTATCCACCTCACGAAGGTTGCTGCAAAGGATCTCGAGGGTTTTCCAGTCGAGTTGCATCAACCTCCGGGTAAACCCCGCTTTAGTATGTGTTCGTCCTCCGATTTTGAACCCTCGTTCATCACGCCGACGTCCCCTCCACGCGATTTTGAAAGACTTGGAGCCCGTTCAATTAAACGCCTTCGCAGCGAACCAAGGCCCAAACATTCCAACTTGACATTAATTTTCATACTGCCTTCTCGTGTCCTCTCATCCGACCCGGCTCCGCGAAAAGGGATGACCTCCCGAACTCTTCGTGATTCTCCATACAACGTTGACGCCCCGAAATCGCGTGATGAGGAAAGTAGAAAAACTTCTGAGCTGAGGAAGTTGTGTGCTTTCTCAAGACAGCTTACGAACAACATACTCCATCGGTGAGTTCTAAGCCGAGGCCAAAGGTATTCGGGAATTTGTTAGTGAACATATAAGGTTATACAAATATTATTAATTTGATTTTTTTATTTGTTTTGAGCATGAGTTGGTTGCAGCTAGTCGCTTCCATGTTGATTTGAGGTGCCTCTGCGCGGCTGTCAACTCGGTAGAATGTACGACTTTTGTCGTCAGGCACGGACGTCGAGTGATTTATGGGGTCCCTTTTCTTCCTTTTGGGTCGTGTGTCGCCACTAACTGCTTACAAATAAGTAGGTCATTGGCCTCGTGCTAAACACAGCTGTTAGAAGCAAGCAAACAGTTCTAAATGTGATACTATTTTATCAGTTGCAGCCCCACCTTCGTCGCAATTTTAACGTTCTGGAAATATATATTCATGCAAGATCACTCACCCAAAGTCGTAATATTACCAGTCCAGTCGGGATATCGACGACATGTACATTAATCCGCGTCCAGGAACTGTAGGTATGAGTAGAAGCCCCTAAGCCGTTAAAGGTTCGTATTAAATTCGAAATCGGTTCTCTATGTCACCCGTCTACTCGTCGGTAGAAACTATAACCATATTGTATCTAATTTTTCTAGCTAAAATTTCTACTTTCATACGCCGCTCCGTAGATAGCACATAAATTACCTGATACTAGAATTCGGAATGTTTAAGCGGATCATTTCTTTCAATAGAATGATCTCTTCCTCCCTAACCGTAAATTGATAGTTGACATGCATCGGTATCTGTTGGCCTCCACTGTACCTAATCTAGATATCTCCCCCTAACGACTATTTTAGAGCATCTAAGTAAGCATCTGCCGAGATCTACCCAAACTCCCTCCCCCTCCCTAGAACCTTTCATATATTATTTGCCACGTTCACTTCGATTTTTTCACTAAATTCTTATATCGTGTAAACCGTTAAAATCCTTCCCGTGCTCGCAAGGAAAACACTGTCTCTTCAATTTCACAATAAATTTAGAACTTTGTCTTAGCCGTTTTTGTCAGGTCATTTGATAATTATTATGGTTCTCTATTCTTTTCTCCTCTAATGGCACACGCGTTATTATTAAACGTTACTGCAGTTGAGTTTCATCGTTCTAAATTAGTCCAAACCAAGAGACTCCAACCCGTGAATTTAGTATTGTCTAATTATGAGTCTACCCTTTTTTTTTGGTTGAATCTAATTAAATTTTAAAACACTTCAATTATTTCAATTAATATTAAAACCACAACTTCACTATATTTAAAACTCTATCAGTTTAGTTTAAAGATAGCACACCAAACTGTCGCGACGTTAAGTTCTCGAACCGACCCCGACCAAGTTAAAACGAAAAAGCCCTGATTCCCTCCAAACAACGCTATTTAATAATGTTTTTTCGAATAAATCGACTTAAAATTTGTGCGACTTTCGCCTTTATGAATTCAAGGTTTCACTTCCCGTTAAGTTTAGAATTGCATAACCCCGTTTCAGGATTTTTGGCCCCCGCCTGCCGAGTTGAGGTAGACACCTACCCCCCTGCCGAGACGGGTACAGGCGTGTACTCGGTGACCTGACTTCCGGGCGCCCTCCCGTAAATGATTTTCGGCGATGTAGATTATTGCGCAAAATTATTTGATTATTTTTTCTCGTACGCGTGTTGTGTCCGTAATATTGGTTGATTTCCGGCCTATAGACTAGGTGTAGCTCATTTCTATATCGTTGTTTTCGAAATCTTTCCGAGAAATTCGCTATTGATATCGATAATATAATCGATAAATTATCCCAACTAACGGAAGCTTTTCACCTATTATGTCCAGCGCTTGCGCAATCCAGTATCCTTCCTTGTGTGCTGCCTTCTAGCATTTGATTGGTGTCTACACGATCCGTGGGTGATCCCAGGACACATATACCTTCCTCTCGGTGATGACATACGTAGGCATTCGTTCCAAAATTTGATTCGACACGTTTTTTGTAATTTCGCCTACCTGTTTTGACTCTTTTCGTGATATCCGCCGCATATCTTCTGGTAATTTTTCGTAACCCATCGCTGTCCACTACCCGAGTCGGTGACACCTCTTCCATCATGAGCTAAACTACCTTTCGGGTTTCTTTTCGATTCCTGGTCCTTCCTTTTCGGTGATCTACGCCCAGTACATCCCTGTTTTTACAGTTTTTTTGCGTCTAGTTTTAGCCCAACCCATATACTCTTTTCTCGCTTCATCCAGGAATTTCAATATATTATCCTCGTAACTTTGTTTACGCGCAAAAAAAGGTCGTAAAATTTTGATCGTTAATCAAAGACTTCGTGACCCATTAACTTTTATGTCTTTTCTTAATTACCCAACTTGCATCTCCCCCGTGTTAATATAATTAGGCAATTTCGGCCAAACATCCCATCTTAAGTTAAAATTCGTGTCCATTGTCAACACTTGAAATAGCACTCAGAACCTCAGCGATCGTAAACAATTCTCTCTATGAGGATCACCTCGTAATATGTCTTCTGGACCAAAACATTCTAAAAAACCATCTTCTTTCGCCAAACCGTCACCCCCCTGTTTCGTTATCGATGGTTGGGTATCGCTTCGTTTCTACCTTAGAATGCAAATTTATCGTCGTTCTCCAAGTGCCCTTACACGCATCGTGAGACCGGATCCCAAGGTTAGCTCAACAGTAAATCAACCTAGAGTGTTTCGTGTCTTTAGACCGCCCTTAGTCTCCGTGATTGGCGAAAAATTATTTAATTGATTTTGGGAATGATCTGATTCGTTGAGCTCCATCACGCCTCTTTTCAATTATTACGTGGTTAACACCTATTACCGACGTAGGTTTCTATAATAAAGCTTCTAGTATGTCCCAGAGATGTCCATAGTCTGTTCGTTTCTCCCTATTCTCTGAACGTATTTTAATTTATGAAAAAAAAAAATTCTTTACGTTCCTTTACCCCAAACAGGTCCATTACAGCCTCCCTTTAGTAAGGATTACAGCGGATAAACACGTTTTGGTGTTTATTTGGTGAAATCATTACTAACAATAGGTTTAGATTGACTCATTTTTCTTCCTTTTCCAAATTTTTTTTTCGTACTCCAAAGGTTGCGTACCCCTTACCTCCCTAAGAGGAGATGTTCCTATTTTCCCTAAATGCAAAATAAATTCTAGAATGGGTCTTTTCCTTTTTTTTTCTTTCCAATCTTCCGTTAATTTTTGGCTTATCTGCTTCCCACGAAGTTCGCCCCTGTACGTGTCTTAACTCAAATGCCTTTAAACAAAACGTAAGGCACAATGCCATTCATAAATCTGCCGCCTCCTACCACTCGTGATTTCATTAAGACGAAACACGGTTTCATTTGTCACAAAACTCGTAACTTTGCTTTATATTCTAGGCGCTTCGTCAGTAGACGTGTTTCCTCTTAACTACACATTTATGGCTAAGTTTTTGTTGCACCCCCAAAGGGTCGAAGCAAAGTTCTATGGGTACCTGACTGAAGTCTCGGTTGTATGTTTTTTTTTCCATGATGGTATGCACGCAACATGAATCTATTTAAAACGCGTAGCTATTTTGCATGTGGTTTTTTTTTCTGTTTTTTTTTTTAATTCTCGCGTGACTATAATTTTTTTCGTTTTCTTTAATAAATAATAATCCGTATGTGTGGCCGGTTATCAATAAGCCTTGATAAAACTTGAATTGGATTAAATCTGGTTTATTGAATTGGACACGCAACCTCCCTAAAACTGCACTTACGTGTCCTAGATGTTCATCGAAATTTCCGCACAAATATATGACTAAGTCATCCAAGTAGTAGCTTTGCGAGACTACCTATCTTTTGTTTTAATATTCGTATTGTACCGAACGTGTTTTGTTTACTTGTTGAACTAATTGAAACGGATTTATTTATTCTTATTCACAGAATTTAGTCACTATTTCACGCTGTAGTTTTTCTCACAATATCACTGTTTTCACTTTATTCAAATATTAAGTTAGATTATATCCAATGGTTGTAACTATTCACTTCACAAGAACACTGCATTTATTTCACCGAAAAACATCCGTTACGTAACGAACTTAAGTATTTGATAGTAATCACCGGTAATGTTCACTGTAGGTTCAATGAACTCGTCGTGGTACGCAAACGTATTGTATCCCTGCTTGTACTCACTACGTTTAATTTAAACCTTTACGAAAACATAACAAAATAATTATTATCTCCCCTCTCTCACTATCCCGGCTGTCCCGATTCGTAACCAAGTCAAATCTCACTAGTCTTCGGTTTACCTTATTATTATTACCATCTCACACTTTCTCCCTCTTTATATTGCTTGCTAGGTATCGAAAAACCGTTATCTACCGACCATTTTGTAATATACACATTCCGAGACTACCGAAGTCTGCACGCATAACGTTTCCAAACTACGTCGTACAAAAGCGCATACAATATCTGTTATCTGCTATCACCACCCATTGCAAAGTTTAACTCTATATTAAGAGGATAGACGGATCCCTTTTGTATGAAAGCTTGTATTTTTGAAGCTGTCTCCTTCGACCGGTTAGGTTTCCCCTTAATATCGCTCTATCCAAAGATAACAAACCGTTTTTACCTACTACAAGTGGTCTCGTAAATGCTCGGTGGATATTTTTTCTTTCTAAGATTTATGGCCCGACCGTTGTAAATCATGAAAAGGTCTATTAGTTCATTTTAGTTTGCAATAATTTTCAAGTGACATGAGTCAATGAGTCTCTTCAAAACGACAAACAGATATTAGTACGGTTTTTACCCATTTTTGTAAGGCATTTAAAATGTTTGAATAATATTTATTTCATATTATTTTTTTAAAAGCGGTCTACAAAAATACTAGTCAGATGCTTTACGTTTCACCATCTAAATGCGAGCCCTTCTCAAATTATGGTCATTTAACTGATTTGTATATTTTTTCTTATCGAAGGTTGGCGTACATTTCGCAATATCAACTAATACAAATCTCCACTCAAATAAAGATTCCGTAATCAACTTGTCTATTTATTTATTTTCTCTTTTTTTTTCTCATGAAATGTTGATTAACATCAGCTTACGTTTTTTTTTTTTTTTCCCATTTAACTGCGTAACCTTTCCCTTTTATTATTAGTCTCGTGAAAAGTACTCAATTTATATTATTCGTTACTAACTACCGTATTGTGTATTAATTCTCTTTATTCATTTGTACGGCGCGCCTGAGGCGACTTTACCCGAAACGGCGCCACACAAGTCCCAACAAACAGCCGACTGACATCCCTGCCGCGTTCAGAGCGATAAATCTACCACCGGCTGTAGATCCGTTAGAGTAGGTAACCTTTTTTTCCCACTATTGTCCGGTGCCTTGCCGTCTCCATCGTAAGTAATTAAATCATAAATGACACTAGAGTCTAACAGTGCGTCCAGCTTAATTTTTGTTCACCTGTCTAGACTATTTTACAACTGACCCACATTCGTTTCGACCTATTTTTTTTCTCTATTCGCTCCTGACATGTTTTTTTTTCCATTTTTTTTTCTTGAGACACCATACTCGTACCTCTATCGCTTATAAGGTCAATGAAGCCACCCCAACTTGTAAAACTCTCGGCTCCTGGTTCTCAAGGCACCAAATGTGTTGACTCGACCTCCTAATTGTCCTAACTCGCTTGAATGAGGTTTTTATACCTCCTTCTCTCCAGCGTTCAGTTTCGCTTTTGCAAAACGATATCGTGCTGGGCCTAGCTAACTCTGAATATTCCCCGCCCCTGTGGTATCGCACACAGTAAAATAAGGCCTACGCTTTGGGGTTGATCTACAATAAATCCCTTAACTTCACGTTGTGTGATTTGTTAATTCGAAGCCCCCCCGCTATGGGGTGGTAGGTATTTAATGTCTCCTTTCTGTGGTAACTCCCGGTTCTTTTTAGCCAAAGCGTGGGGAAAACGTCCATCGACCCTCAGCGAGTTCTACAAGGAACGAGTACGTGTCTCACCTAACTTTCGAATACTGGACCCTATTACTAATCGACCTAACAGCTTATATCATATCTTTACAATTTCCTTGTATCCCCGCCCTTACCTAATGTCCCCGTGTTTATAAATTCTAGATTGTGACATAGAACCGTACCCCCCCCCCTCTTGTGTACGGGCTATTAAACCCTTCGTTGAATAGTGTGTTGTTTCCGCATAAGTACTGGGACTCTCTCGTCGACCTCTGTAACGATGTACTGAAACTAGATAAATGGATTTAGCTGTGGTTAGTAAACTTTGGGTGTTGCGGATGGAAGTGGAAACGAGAGAAAAGGAGATGGGAACGGATTAAATGACGAGAAAAAAAGGTTTTTTTTTGCAAACTGGGTCGGCACCTCACTGCCCCAAATGAAATGGTCGCTATCCTTCCAAATGCAAAACCCCAAGAACCAATACGTGTCTGGCTTTCCCCGAGGTCTGGTCTAACTTCTTCTTATAGTCGCCTTGACACCTCCGGACCGCTCACGTCAGAGGGAGAGGTAATGCACCTGTTGGAATATCCCAAATCACCCCGCCCGCTTCCTCCGACGGACTACTTTACTGACTGTAAAAGGGGAATTTTCATTGCGTCCCTTATCATGATGCTAAACGCGTGCATGTTTCAAATAGGTTTGTTCTGGTGAGGCTTTCAACGTCCACTAGCCGCCAGGCCTACTATCCACCTCACGAAGGTTGCTGCAAAGGATCTCGAGGGTTTTCCAGTCGAGTTGCATCAACCTCCGGGTAAACCCCGCTTTAGTATGTGTTCGTCCTCCGATTTTGAACCCTCGTTCATCACGCCGACGTCCCCTCCACGCGATTTTGAAAGACTTGGAGCCCGTTCAATTAAACGCCTTCGCAGCGAACCAAGGCCCAAACATTCCAACTTGACATTAATTTTCATACTGCCTTCTCGTGTCCTCTCATCCGACCCGGCTCCGCGAAAAGGGATGACCTCCCGAACTCTTCGTGATTCTCCATACAACGTTGACGCCCCGAAATCGCGTGATGAGGAAAGTAGAAAAACTTCTGAGCTGAGGAAGTTGTGTGCTTTCTCAAGACAGCTTACGAACAACATACTCCATCGGTGAGTTCTAAGCCGAGGCCAAAGGTATTCGGGAATTTGTTAGTGAACATATAAGGTTATACAAATATTATTAATTTGATTTTTTTATTTGTTTTGAGCATGAGTTGGTTGCAGCTAGTCGCTTCCATGTTGATTTGAGGTGCCTCTGCGCGGCTGTCAACTCGGTAGAATGTACGACTTTTGTCGTCAGGCACGGACGTCGAGTGATTTATGGGGTCCCTTTTCTTCCTTTTGGGTCGTGTGTCGCCACTAACTGCTTACAAATAAGTAGGTCATTGGCCTCGTGCTAAACACAGCTGTTAGAAGCAAGCAAACAGTTCTAAATGTGATACTATTTTATCAGTTGCAGCCCCACCTTCGTCGCAATTTTAACGTTCTGGAAATATATATTCATGCAAGATCACTCACCCAAAGTCGTAATATTACCAGTCCAGTCGGGATATCGACGACATGTACATTAATCCGCGTCCAGGAACTGTAGGTATGAGTAGAAGCCCCTAAGCCGTTAAAGGTTCGTATTAAATTCGAAATCGGTTCTCTATGTCACCCGTCTACTCGTCGGTAGAAACTATAACCATATTGTATCTAATTTTTCTAGCTAAAATTTCTACTTTCATACGCCGCTCCGTAGATAGCACATAAATTACCTGATACTAGAATTCGGAATGTTTAAGCGGATCATTTCTTTCAATAGAATGATCTCTTCCTCCCTAACCGTAAATTGATAGTTGACATGCATCGGTATCTGTTGGCCTCCACTGTACCTAATCTAGATATCTCCCCCTAACGACTATTTTAGAGCATCTAAGTAAGCATCTGCCGAGATCTACCCAAACTCCCTCCCCCTCCCTAGAACCTTTCATATATTATTTGCCACGTTCACTTCGATTTTTTCACTAAATTCTTATATCGTGTAAACCGTTAAAATCCTTCCCGTGCTCGCAAGGAAAACACTGTCTCTTCAATTTCACAATAAATTTAGAACTTTGTCTTAGCCGTTTTTGTCAGGTCATTTGATAATTATTATGGTTCTCTATTCTTTTCTCCTCTAATGGCACACGCGTTATTATTAAACGTTACTGCAGTTGAGTTTCATCGTTCTAAATTAGTCCAAACCAAGAGACTCCAACCCGTGAATTTAGTATTGTCTAATTATGAGTCTACCCTTTTTTTTTGGTTGAATCTAATTAAATTTTAAAACACTTCAATTATTTCAATTAATATTAAAACCACAACTTCACTATATTTAAAACTCTATCAGTTTAGTTTAAAGATAGCACACCAAACTGTCGCGACGTTAAGTTCTCGAACCGACCCCGACCAAGTTAAAACGAAAAAGCCCTGATTCCCTCCAAACAACGCTATTTAATAATGTTTTTTCGAATAAATCGACTTAAAATTTGTGCGACTTTCGCCTTTATGAATTCAAGGTTTCACTTCCCGTTAAGTTTAGAATTGCATAACCCCGTTTCAGGATTTTTGGCCCCCGCCTGCCGAGTTGAGGTAGACACCTACCCCCCTGCCGAGACGGGTACAGGCGTGTACTCGGTGACCTGACTTCCGGGCGCCCTCCCGTAAATGATTTTCGGCGATGTAGATTATTGCGCAAAATTATTTGATTATTTTTTCTCGTACGCGTGTTGTGTCCGTAATATTGGTTGATTTCCGGCCTATAGACTAGGTGTAGCTCATTTCTATATCGTTGTTTTCGAAATCTTTCCGAGAAATTCGCTATTGATATCGATAATATAATCGATAAATTATCCCAACTAACGGAAGCTTTTCACCTATTATGTCCAGCGCTTGCGCAATCCAGTATCCTTCCTTGTGTGCTGCCTTCTAGCATTTGATTGGTGTCTACACGATCCGTGGGTGATCCCAGGACACATATACCTTCCTCTCGGTGATGACATACGTAGGCATTCGTTCCAAAATTTGATTCGACACGTTTTTTGTAATTTCGCCTACCTGTTTTGACTCTTTTCGTGATATCCGCCGCATATCTTCTGGTAATTTTTCGTAACCCATCGCTGTCCACTACCCGAGTCGGTGACACCTCTTCCATCATGAGCTAAACTACCTTTCGGGTTTCTTTTCGATTCCTGGTCCTTCCTTTTCGGTGATCTACGCCCAGTACATCCCTGTTTTTACAGTTTTTTTGCGTCTAGTTTTAGCCCAACCCATATACTCTTTTCTCGCTTCATCCAGGAATTTCAATATATTATCCTCGTAACTTTGTTTACGCGCAAAAAAAGGTCGTAAAATTTTGATCGTTAATCAAAGACTTCGTGACCCATCAACTTTTATGTCTTTTCTTAATTACCCAACTTGCATCTCCCCCGTGTTAATATAATTAGGCAATTTCGGCCAAACATCCCATCTTAAGTTAAAATTCGTGTCCATTGTCAACACTTGAAATAGCACTCAGAACCTCAGCGATCGTAAACAATTCTCTCTATGAGGATCACCTCGTAATATGTCTTCTGGACCAAAACATTCTAAAAAACCATCTTCTTTCGCCAAACCGTCACCCCCCTGTTTCGTTATCGATGGTTGGGTATCGCTTCGTTTCTACCTTAGAATGCAAATTTATCGTCGTTCTCCAAGTGCCCTTACACGCATCGTGAGACCGGATCCCAAGGTTAGCTCAACAGTAAATCAACCTAGAGTGTTTCGTGTCTTTAGACCGCCCTTAGTCTCCGTGATTGGCGAAAAATTATTTAATTGATTTTGGGAATGATCTGATTCGTTGAGCTCCATCACGCCTCTTTTCAATTATTACGTGGTTAACACCTATTACCGACGTAGGTTTCTATAATAAAGCTTCTAGTATGTCCCAGAGATGTCCATAGTCTGTTCGTTTCTCCCTATTCTCTGAACGTATTTTAATTTATGAAAAAAAAAAAATCTTTACGTTCCTTTACCCCAAACAGGTCCATTACATAGTGAAGGGTCATTAAGATCTTCTTTGACAAGTGGAGAATCATGGCGACGGACAACAGCATTTTTGGAATGTATGTTGCTTAATACTAAGTCTAACATGCGTGCATTTATGTTATAAACAGTGTTTACTTGTGTCAAATCATAAAAAGAACAAAAATAATCGTAAACATCACTCGGGTTCTACCCTGACGAAAAGTTAAAATTATGGTGGTATGAAATGAAACTTAAAACTATACTGTGACTTGGGACAGGATTTATTCTTTTTTATTTACTTAATTGCCTACTTCTTGCGGAGGATTATTTTAGTTCCTTTATGTTCCGTAATTTCTTTCTTGCTGTATTGAGCGAGAATTTTAATGGTTGGATCTTCATGTCCGGCTAGGCCGGCGTTGAATTTTTCCGAGTGTGAAACAATTGAATCCTTTATCAGAGGAATGCTCGTGTCTTTATGGAGACTGTAACCTCAATCCACTTCGGCGCATTCAACATTAATCGAATGACTTTGTTTTGCAGGGCTTGTAATTAGTTTAATTGTGTGTGAGCTGTGTGTCCCCAAATGGGTGCAGCGTATGTAAAGCCCGACCTTATGGTCGTATTGTAGATTAGTAATTTATTGTCTGCTGATAGTCCACCTAGCATCGGGTAGAGTGCTGATATTGACTTCTTTGCTGATTTTATTTTCTCATTGATGTGTTTAGGCCACGTTAATTTAGAGTCCGGGGTATTTTATTGATTTTTCCAAACAGAATTATGTTCGGAGGCTGTTCGGGCACTCTTCGTGTGAAGAATATCGCAGTAATTTTAGTGGGATTAATTGAAATTCTCCATTTTTACAATAATCTTCGATTGTAGCAGTGGTCACGACAGTTGAAATTGAAATTACGTTTGCGTCGTCTGCGAATTGAGAAAGTTTTACGTTGTGGTCCATTGGTGGGGGAATATCACAAGAATATACGATAAACAGATCAGGAGACAGTGATCCGCCTTGGGGGACGCCAGCTTTTAGTGGACGTATTGAGAATAACATGTCCTCCGATTGTACTTGAAAAGTACGCTCTAAAAGGTAGCTGAATATCATAAATGCTTTGGAAAAGCCCATAAGGTACATTTTATATAGTAAGCCGTAATGATATTTTACTACTTTATTTGATATGCCGTCTGGACCGGCAGCTTTTTTTATCTTGAGAGAGTTGATTTTTTTGATTTCCTTAGGTGTTAGAATTTGATTGGCAAGTCATCAGATTCTGTATTTAAAATTGAGACTACTTTTGAATCCACCATCGAAACGAAGGATGGGTCATCATGGTCGGTTATTGGGGTAAATTGGGCTTGCCCGCATTAGAGTATACTACTCCGTTTGGACCTTGAAGAGGAGATATTCTAGTCTTTGGACGTCTGAGAGTTTTGGAAAGCTTCCAGTACGCTGCTCTGTCATTTTCTAGGGACGATATATACTCATACCAGTGTTCGTTGCTAAATTCATTTAGGGCATCTCTGACTTGGCGGGATGTATGTAAAACAATATGAGAAACTTTATCGAATGCTTTGATAAAGTCAGCATACTGCACAAATCAACAATGTTGTGGTCTGGGCACGTTCGTTACAAATTGGCCATTTGCACTTTTGAAGCTACGTGCACCGAGTTTAAATAGATTTCCTTTGGTCCCATGTTCTTTTATTAAAAAAATATGAGAAACTTTATTGAATGCTTTGCTGAAGTCAGCATAAACTGCATCCGTTTGCAATCGCAAATTAAGATTGTCTGAAATTTTTTTTCGTTTGTAGCCAAATTTGTTAGTGTTAATCTACCGGATATTTTTTTATTTTTTTTTTATATTAATTCCACACAGGAGGCCCTCAAGAAAATAATTTCCCTCAGGGCCTATGTCATCTTTGGGGATGCTGTGTGGAGAGTCTTTTTGTGGAGAGGAAGGAGTGAACATGGGTATTGAAGAGTCCCATGTTGTAGGAGGGAGGAAACACAGAGGCCGGCAGTTCGTTCCACAGCCGAGCTGTTGAACTTAAGAACGAATCGTAGAAGCGACCCGTTCTCATGTGACAAATGTCAACTGTGTACAAATGTTGGGCGCGCGTTTGGCGTGTATCCCGACTACGCACCGGTGCCGAAGGGATCAATGACGCTAGTTCCTCAGAGCATCTTCCATTGTAATACCGATAGAACAAGGACAGCATACCTACCTGACGCCTGTGCTCTAAAGATTGCAGTCCGTTTGTTAAGATTGGGGAATCTATCAAACGGACCGCCCGTTTCTGCACAGAGTCAAGGGTTTTTTCAGGTATTTAGGGGCTCCGGACCAGAGATGGCTGCCAAATTCGACAGTAGGGCGCACTTGCGATTTGTACAGGGTCAGCAGTTGTGTATTATTAAAGTATCTGCGGGCCCTGTACAGTACGCCCAGCTTCTGAGAGGCCAACTTTACTCTGGCTTCGATGGAGCCCCCGTACCTGAGCTGGTCACTTATAGTTATAACAAGCATATCAATGGAAGGCCTGTTCGGAAGATTGCTTCCGTTGAAGGAGACTAGATTATCATTTGGATCCCTTTTAGACGTAATCAGACAGGAGTGGGTCTTTGAAACATTAAATTCGACGAGATTATTTTTACCCCAGGAGGAAATACTCTCGAGATAACCGTCCATTCTCTGCTTCAAAGCCCTCCGAGCCGTTGGAGTTTGTGTGCCCTTTGGGGGCTTGTCAAACAAAAAGCAATCATGAACTGTTCTGTCATCCGCGTAACAATGAATCGGTGCACATGTCAAAAGGTCATTGATGTGCAACAAAAACAAAGTCGGAGACAGAACCGATCCCTGTGGGACGCCAGCATTTATGGAGTGCGAGGAAGAGGTGAAACCGTCAGCAACCGCCTGAATCGACCTATCCCTTAAAAATTCAGCAATCCACGTACACAGGGATGCGGGAAGTCCGTAAGATTGCAATTTGTTGACAAGTCCTCGGTGCCAGACCCAGTCAAAGGCCTTGGATATGTCTAGTGCGACCTTTTGGGTCTCACCGTGACGTTCCAGGCACCGCCCCCAAACATGCGTCACATACGCGAGAAGATCACCGCACGAACGGTTCCGCCGGAATCCGTATTGACGGTCGTTGATAATTTTGTTCTTCTCGAGGTATGTGAGCAGTTTGTCGTTGATCACACGTTCCATCACTTTGGACAGAACTGATGTGATCGCTATGGGGCGGTAGTTGGCCGGGTTGGAGCGGTCACCTTTCTTGGGAATAGGGTGAATAACCGCTTTTTTCCAACCAGAGGGCACAGTGCCACACTTCAGGGACATTTTGAAGAGCTTTGTCAAAACTGGAACTATTTCCGCAGCACACCTCTGCAATACCAGGGCAGGTATTCCATCAGGTCCACTAGCTTTGTTAACATCGAGCCCCTGTATAACGTGGAGTACATCCCGATGCCGGATCCTCAGCTTTTTCATATAGAAGCCGCAGTGAGGAACCGACGGCGGAACAGCACCTCCGTCATCGGGGGTCGAGTTTTCCGCAAACATTTTCCCTAATAAGTTAGCCTTTTCGGTGGCGGTGTTTGCTAGTGAGCCGTCAGGTCTGGTAAGGGGTGGCAAACTGGGTTTGCAAAAATTCCGACCTATTGAGCCCGCAAGCGACCAGAATGCTCTGCTGCCATGCGGGCAGGCAGCCAGCTTTTTGCTGATCTGGAGGTCGTGTTCGAATTTTGACCTATTAATGATTCTCTTGCATTCCTTTGCCGATTTGTTGTATGCTGATCTGCTTTTGGGCGTTCGAGATGTGTTGTAGGCTCGGTAAGCCGCGTTTTTTCGTCGAACTGCTTCGGAGCATTGTCGACTGAACCATGACTTTGAGCCCACACCAGTTTCTTTAGTAGTCGATTGTATGAAGCCATCCATCGCCGATTTGATGACTTCACCAATCTCCTGGGCACATCTTGAAGGGTCCGAAGTCCGAAAACAAACAGCTGACCACGGAAAAGCGTTGAAATGGGCCCGCATACCGAACCAATCTGCTGACTTATAGTGCCACACTTTTCTCCTCAGCCTCTCATTGGTTGGTCTGAGGCTAACGGGGATTGATGTCGTCACTAGGCAGTGGTCAGATGATCCCAGAGGCGCTGTGACGTCAATCTTATAACCGTGTGGCACAGTAGTTAAGAATAGGTCTAACAGATTGGAGCGGTGAGTCTGTACATCAGGAACCCTTGTAGGCTCCTGAACCAATTGCTCTAATCCGTAGCAAATGGCAAAGGATTCCGCCTGTCGGCCAGCCGAGTCCGTTGGGCCTGAGAACTTCAACCATGGTTCGTTATGAACATTGAAGTCCCCCAGAACAACAAACTCGGCCGAAGGGTAGCGGGGCAAGAGATCATCAATAGTTTCGCTCAGATGTTTGAAGAGTTCGGAAGTGTCTGATTCGCTATGGTTCGGTGAGCGGTATAGACATGCGTAGAATCTTGCCGTACTGGCAAGATTGACGCGCACCCACATTACGTCGAATCTGGAGTTTTCCAGACTCAATAGTCGTACACAGTTGACGTCAGCTCGACTATAGAGGCAGACTCCTCCTTTGAGTCGGAATTTGCTTGCGAGGGTAAAGCCCGGGCAGTCCAGATAGGAGGAGTCTGGGGCTCGGCTATCTGAGTTTCGGATAGGAAAAGAAGGTTGGGACGTTGGGACAAAAGATGGTGATGGACGGAATTTAAATTTGTGTGCAGGCCGCGAATGTTGGCAAAATTTATCAACAGTTTTGGCCCGCACCGGGGACGCCTGCTACTCGCCGCTGTAACGATGTTAAAATTGTTGTGTTGTATGTTCATGAAAGGTGAAAGGAAAGGTCTGGAAAGGAAAGGTATGAGGGGTGGGTAGGAATCTGGGGTTCAGGCTGCCCAGGAGTGATGAGCGTTTGGTTCCAGCCCACCCACTGCGGTGCTAGGCGATAGGCTGGGAGAGTCCGGCTGGAGAGGGCATCCAATGCGCCCCAATCGCTGCTGCTTGGTCCCCTCCGGTCACGAACCGGCACAACAGCAGTGGCGGGGTTTTTACACTCGCTGATGGGGCAGCCCACCCTTAGTCGTGAGCCTGAGGGTCGGGCCCCTGTCCCCCTGTACTATCGAGCGGCCCGGACAGCGGTAACCGGTTGTAAAGGGTCTCCCTCAACCAGCATCTCCCAACCGGCCCGCCACGCAGAAGGTGGGCCGACGCACCCGCCACCAAGGCCTGGGCAAACCTTAACCCATGAACCCGGGCACCCCTGCTAAGTCACCAAACGTAGCGAACCACTTGTGGTGACCTGTGGCAGAGGTGTTGGTCATCCAATAAATGGTTCCCAGGGCGGCGGTACCCATTCCCGCCTACCAAATATAAATCTATTTTGGTGAGGGGCATAGAATAAAGAATGTGAGGGTTAATGAGCATTAGCATGAATTTAGAAAATAAATATTTATTTATTAATTTAAACGCCCTGATGGGCTTTTACATCATTTACTGCATAATATAGTGCCAACAGGAGGTTTTTATTTTATAAATAATAACAACAACAAAATAACAATATGTGAATCGAGTATGTTCATACATGTATACAGTCAATATGTGTGTTAAAAACAAAATAAAAATTGAAAAGGATTATGCGATGTACTCGTAGGAAGGAATAGAGACAAGATTTTTAAAAAAGACAAGAAATGATAAAAGTTAATAACGAGCAAATAAGTCTTAAATTAGTTGCCTTTTGAAACCCACAAAATTATTAACACCAAAAATATCAATAATATGTAAATGAAATCCTCAGCACGGGAGATCCCAGTGAGGATATCATTATATATATTTTTTACAAAAAAGAAACACTTATTACTATTTCCATAAGTTTTTAAAACAATTTGGGGATTGTAAAGAGCATGCAAATGGGTCTGTAATTTGTAATATCATGAGTATTGTCTTTTTTAAATACATGTGTCAGATAACAGTGTTTCCATATATCAGGGAAGCAGCCAGAAATACGGTGATTGGTTAAATATTCGAAATAGTGGTTTGGCTACTATTCATACACAGTTAATTAAAAAAGCCGGGTTAACTTTGTCAGGGCCCGCTTTTTTCTTTATGTCAAAATCGGAAACATTTTGTGCTAGATTTTTTTGTTTTTTATTAAGTGTTTTAAGTCATTATTAAACCATTTGGGAAACATTGATTGTTTGATTTGAGTTGAGGGTACGTATTTATCGAGAGCCGTGTTGATGATGGAGTAAAAAGATTCAAGTTTATGGTTAACATTCTAAAAAAGACAAACCGCATTACTAAAGTGTTTTATTATCAGTGGATATTCTGTTTTAGCAAAATTATATGAGTAGATAGAAACAGAGTTAGAGTGTGTGTTAAGGTAATTGTTCATAATTGTGATGTCTAAGGGAGGATGGTGAGAATCTAAGGGGAGAAAGGGGGTCTATTGATTTACATAACTTCACTGAAGGATCGCTACTAAATACAAGGTCTAAGAGTAGTGAGTAGAATTAACTACCTAAATTATAATGAACTATTTTCATTTTATTTTGTATTGTTAATGCAATAATAAAGGCTTATGATTTTTTTGGGGTATTTGATGAGACAGGGAATGGTATATGTCATAAAAAATTAAGTTGGTTTTGGCACTTTTCATACATCTTCTCCCTTAACCGCGGCTTAAATTTTTTTTGTAGCATGAAGTATCTTGTAACTTGTAAGTTGGTACGCCGTTTACCGAGTCTATGGTGTGATCTATGGATTTGTATGTGGAACATAAGATTGTCTTTGACAGCCGACATCTTGACTTTTGTAAAATTTCACCGGCTCTAGTCGGATTTGGATCCACCAGTTTTATTAAACACATTTGGTTAGTTTTTTAAATATATTTTTATTATTATGGTAATATATACAATTTTGCACGAAGGATTTACGTTTCCCAAACGTTTATCGCCCTCCTGACCTTCGCTGCAATTCGTTTCCGCATGTTGCGGTACAATGATAATTTTTACCACATTAGGCAAAAGTAGATCAGTTTTACTGAACTATAAATGTGTCATATTTACATGACACATTTTAAGATTTATTTATCTCGTGTTTTACCCTTGGCCTTCGTTTATTTCAATTTAATACAACCCATGGTTTTTTTACATCATATCGAGCTGTCATGTATCTATCGCTGATGATTTTAATGATAATTTTTAAGATAACATACTATTCGGCGATTTAGACTAGTAGGTGTTCAGATGATTTGTAATAGAGCCCTGTTATACTTACAGATGATACGTAGGCTTGATTTATAAATTGTCATTAATTTAATTTACTCTGGGTATCAAATTATCAGTATTTTTATATCTGCAAAATCACGAATTCAAAGGTTCTGCATGGATTGCCGCTCTTTGAAAAAAATGTGTCCTTATTTCTGTGTAGGACCACATTATGTAAAAAAAAACACCTAAGGTATTTTTAAAATTAAATTCAGATTACGATTTGTAGAAAATAGATAATTGTGGAATATTTATCAGCTGCATGTCTTTGTGAAACTGTCCCGCTTATAGCCAGCCTATATGTCTGACTTTAAAATTAGCCATGTTTAGATAATATAAGGAATTTTTTTATTTATTTCTTGACTACGTGATTTTCTAATGTTATTGAGTGCATACATATTTATTATATTTTATTACTATGTTAATACAAAATTACAAACTTATATAGGGTTAATGACAGGAACTCAGTGTCAGAGTTTTTCAAAATCATCAATAACACCGTCATTCTAACAACTCTCTCTAATAATTTTTTATCACCTCGACGGCTCTAAATCTCAATAGAATTTGAGACCAGGCAATAGTATACATAATACCTTCTAAGCAGAGCAGATTAAATTTCCAAAGCAATGATGTCCAATTGGAAGCTGTGCGAGTTTGACACATGATTGGTTTTAGATGGCAACTCATCCAGTGAGCAGTTCGGTGGTCGGCGGGGAGGGCGGGGCGGGGGGCCCCCGTGGGCCTGTGGGGCGCGCCCCCTCTGGGTACCGCCGGGGCCCCGCCCAGCGCCAGAGGCCCCCCCCACAGGACTGCATGCCACTGAACGAGGCCGCCAAGCTTGTGAGTTCGCCGCACAACACAACGACACTATTCGCTAAACATTCTAACATCCATTTAATCTATTCGCTTTACATTCTAAGATCCATCTAATCTATTCGCTTTACATTCTAAGATCCATCTAATCTATTCGCTTTAAATTCTAAGATCCATCTAATCTATTCGCTTAACATTCATCTATCTTATCTATTTGCTTTACATTCTAACATCCAACCATATCATTTGCTTGACATTTTAACATCCAACCTAACAAACAACCTGTAATTCCAATACTTAGCCACTCCGACCGCATTGTTAATATTGTTTTTGGACTTAATGATTTTCAACCTGCAATATTTCTGTGAAGATAATTATATTTATTTAACTAACCTAGTTTAATCTGAACTAACATATTATCCTTTAAGTAGATTAAAGGCTTTAAATCTACGAGTCCATAAAACAATTCACAAGTAACTTAGACAATATTGCTTTCTAGTAGGTAATTTTTACTCTTCATGAAACCATCTTCATCGGTACCTTATTTTGCTATATCATCTCATTGAATAGACCTTGGTAGATGATAAGTAGATCTTATTTGTTAAATTTCTTCAGTAATGATATCTTATTTGGTAAGTAAGAAAAAATGGTTAACAATAAATCTGTTGATTTACAAAATTGCAACAAATTGAGTTGAGTAGAAAACCTAGCAATTGGCAAATCACTATTTATGGGAAAATTTTACTATAATTTTGATGTCTTCCTATTTATAATACATAAAACATTGTAATTTTTGCATGAATTTTTATGAACATCTTTGATTTAGAAAATTTTGTATGTTATATTGAAACAATTATAAACTTTTGTCCACTTATTTTATTTTTTAATTGTTATTGGTTTCAGCTTATTGTTATTGCCATCAGACTGGTACAATAATTCCTTAAACTGTGGTTTATATACATAGCTTTTAAGGGAGGGGGTGGGGGTTAACAGGAATGGTATACAATAATTTTCCCGTCTTCGTTGTTATGTGGTATTTCACAGCTGAATTTTCAATTTTGTTTACTAATAGCAGGCATAGTTACCTTGGATTTATAGATTAATTTACTAATTATTTTACAAGCAATAATTATTAGCTTGAAACACTCATCCACATTGAAAAATCTCCTGATAAAAGATACATGACGCCAACGGGACAAATCTTGTCTTAAACATTAGTTTACCAAAAGAGCCAAAGTCATTATGAGATAACAAGATCTCAAGTTTTTATGATGTCCTTAATATTTTTGATAAAACCATTAAAATATCTGCTTCAAAATAAATATGATACTATAATATTATCCCACATCCTTAATGTGCGACTTCTATAGTTAATATTAATGGGTTTTCGGCCACCACCATACATTTAAAAACTAATGTTTTGTTTGTTCAACACAGTGAAGAGATAAGGGTGATCGCTAATTACTCTCATTGAACATGTGTGAAATTTAATGTATAATTTTGTCCAATAAATAGAGAAGTAACTGGTACAAACAGTCACTTCTCATCCAAGAGTACTCGGGAAAGTAATACTTGTTTAATTTAATGTTTTCCTACTGCACCTGCAAAAACTCTCAGATCAAGGTGTCAATGTGTGCCGGTGCCCTATTGAATTTGCAGTATTTGTGCGGGCTTCACTAACTTGGTCCCGTACAAGTGTTTTAAGTGATTTATACTGGATAAATTTATCAGAAAAGTTAGTTACAATATTCTCTCCGTAATCCGCGGCTCTACAACTACTATAATCTGACGTTATTTTTGCTAGTTGATACAATTTTACTGTACCGCCCCAGCCAGGAGCACTCCTGTCCCGGTGCGACCGGTGCGCCAGGGGCACTGATTTGTTAGATCTTGGAACACATGCTCTGAGAATTGAAAGAAGGTTGGAGTTTAATCGACCGGTATACAGGCAACCTAATAGCCAATATTGGAATTTGCAACTTCTCGCCCCTTGGCGGACCTGACAGACCGTGTTAGGATGCGTTGGGTTTAAATCAATAACCCATATTTAACTTCCATTCTCTGAAAACAATACAGTAAAATTATTGGAACATCTATTTGTAGTTAAAAAGCAATTAATAAATATGTATTTTAAAATTGCACTGAAATGTGCACTGCAGCATTTTAAATATGAGTTTATTGGACTTTAAATGCTGGTTGATTCATTCAACAAGACTTTGGCAGTGGTTTTATTTATTTGTTTGGAAATGTGATTACTGATTACCCTTAATATTACTGATAGTTACTACAAATAGATATTTATTTATTTACGTCTATGATTACATAATTTTTGTGCCTTTAGAGAATTCTATTTATGAATGCCATTTTATTACCAGGATTGTTATACGAACGATTGAATACTTAACAAAATCGTCCTGTTACATTGAAATCAATTTCAGGAAATGGCCCATATGCCAGCAAAGACTCCTGTGTCCGTTCTCCAAGAGCTGTTGGCTCGCAGGGGAACCGTCCCCAAGTATGAGCTGGTGCAGATCGAGGGGCTGATCCATGAACCAATCTTCCGGTACAGAGTCACCGTGTCAGACATTGTTGGTGAGTAATGAATGATTACATACTAGCAATGAATTCACCATTTGTTATTTTGTCATCCTCAATTCAGTAGATAATTACAATCGTCACAAAACCAGTTCCTGATGTAACCTAACCTGTTCCATTAGTTCCAAGTAGAGTAATTCATCATTATCCGCAGTTAAAATAAAACACAAATAATTTATGAGGTTAAAGCATCTCTAGCAACAGCATTGCTTGTGCGACACTCACTTAAAAAGGAATATAAGCCCAATGAAGAAGTGCAAAAAGACCTTGAGAAAAAGGAAATTAGCTTTGTAACAATGCTGTATGATTCTTGTTAAATAAGTTTAAGTTTTTTTAGTTCATACTAAGGTATGAATTGATAAATTTAACTTATGTTATTTTCTGCTGTTTTGCTATCCGTGATGCATTGCAGGAACCTTGACCCCGCTGATAATGAAGGATTACCCTTTATGTATTTATTATATAATCTCTGCAAGGAGACATGATGCTACACACATTTCATCTGTGTAGATGCTATGCGTAGATATTATCCTTGACCAGCTATGAGTTTATAAGCCCTTCCCCATTGTTTCAGCCTTAAATGAGGAAAGTAGGATTCATTCAAGTATTGACGGCTTTTTCATAGGTAACTGTGGAACATTATTATTATTATTGAAGTAATGCTTTATGAGTTGTTGAAATACATGTGTTGGGGGCGTGATACTGATTGGGCGTTCTTGTTCACAGCCATAGGGACGGGGCGCTCCAAGAAGCAGGCCAAGCACAAGGCTGCCAAGGGGCTGCTGGACAAGCTGAGTGGAGAGACTCCGGCTGATAGCACCACTAATGGCTCACCCGCAGAAACTATGTAAATATTATTATCAAATGTGTATTGTTTGTATTATTTGAGGAAAAGGTTACAATGAAGCTGATAGGGGTATGCTTTTAGCTGATTTTATCTATAATAACGCTTCAGATGTTCTAACAAGGAATAGAGACTTTTCACTAACATTATTTGTTAAGTATGTTAAATTTATACTCTGCCAAAGATTGATTTTTAACTAACCTAATGTTCATAATAATTTTGTAATTATTTAAAAACCTCGCCATCAAGGAAGTTAATTTTTTTTTCATAAATTTCTACACAGCATGGTAAACTTTTTTTTTTTTTAAACGGCACACCTTTACAGTCTCTACTGAGTGCACGCCCCTGCTAACCGTAAATATTGTATAAATCAGTCTTAAGAAGCGGTACATCATTTATAGCACATTGTTTACTTATAAATAAAAATATTCATTTACACTACGATTGTAGGGACAAACAGTCATTGATATTTTTTACGATTTTATATATTTTCATGTCATCAGCAAATAATAATACGTAACATCAGAGAATATGGAAGTGACAATATAAATAATATTGGACCAAGGTGCGAGCCCTGAGGCACGCCGCTAGTAGCTTCAAATTCGTAAGACAAGTGTTCTTTGATACAGACAGTTGTTTTGATAAATAATTCTTAATCCAGCATAGTAATTTACCACTTATTCCTAGTTTTGACAATTTATTTATAAGAATTTAATGGCAAACCTTCATCAAATGCTTTACTAAAACCTGTATAAATCGAGTCAACTTGTTGTCTATTAGCAAGGGCACTTGAGATGAAATTTTCATACAGTGTAAGGTGTTTTCATACAGAAGCTACCCGAACGCAAACACCAAACACTACAGTTAAGTTAGTTAAACACTATTAGCATAAAATTATCAAGCCAATAAAGCCAATACCATGGCCATTAGTCCGATTTTTATGCCTTTTATTTCTTTTTAATTCTATATCTTTAAAAAATCAACCTTTAGATAATGTAAAATGTTAATATCTGTATAGTTGTTAATTTAGGTACGTGTAGATTTTAGATTGATTAAATCCAGGAGTTCATCATTGTCATTTATTTTTCATCATTTTTCTAATGTTGGAATATATTCCTCAACGACGAGTAATTGTGTGCTCTAAAGGGATTTAAAATTAATGATGCATGAAAATTTTCTTTGAATTCTTTTTACATTGTGAATATAAATTTTAGGGCGACCACACTATATTCTATTAGGCTTCTAACTAGGGAAATGTACAATAGTTTTATATAAAGATTCAAAGTTTTTAGTTGTCTTTAACCCATTGGCATTCGAATCATACCTAACAATCTCAGCGTGTATTATGCAGAGCAGGAGTTGAGACTTGATACTATACAATACAGCGCCGACAAATGATATCAAATATATCAATACCGACGATACTAAATATTTCGTAAATCTGACAGTTTTGCGAATATTATCACTGTTTTTAATATATTACGCCCATGCCTACTTACCACACATGCCCAATGGGATATCTCATATTGTATTGTTAAGTCACAAATCTGTACCCGAAGAGCGACCTGTTACCTGAACATGATGGACATAAAATTCAAGGTATTCTTTGAATTAATAAAGAAAAAAACTAGAAGTGCCTTCAATACAAATTTGAACGGAAACATATGTTCCATTTAGCCCATTAGCCCAGCTTTCTGTCTCACTTACACTCGCCACCATCTCCATCCCATTTGAATTGCATAAACACAGTTTTGTATTGGAAATTTAAGGCCCGATTGGACAAATATCTGGAACACGAATCACGTCCACGGGACACTTCTTGTGTTCTTCTTTATTCTGTGTTTGAAACCTACAATAAGTTGGCAAAGTTTTTTTGTACTACATACTACATCAACAGTACTTTTGCAATGTATTATGTACATACAATATCTGTAATGTTGTAATTATTATGAACACAAATAAAATAAATAAATCAATTTTATCTTAATACATAATTTATTATAACCGGTCGGTGGCCGAGTTGAAATCGCGTTTGGGTCCCACACAGGCGTAGTGTGTTCAATTCCTCGGCTGGCTAAGTCCTCCATCACAACACAAGCAACATTTTCAGCTTACTGTGGTGGTAGTAGGAGATTTTCAAATATTGTCAGGTTATTCGTAACCCGGGAATGTTTGTCTTTCTTTTAAAAATAAAAAAAAAGATGTCTAAAAAAGATAAGATAGATTTATGACAAAGAATTAATATTTTATAAAGCTACTTTCCGATGTGTCTGTATAGTGAAGCAAGTGTATTTGATAATGATATGGTGGATGTGTGTGTGTTGTTGCAGCGATGGCGCGGCCGAGTCCCCCTACGAGGTGAACCCGGTGGGCTGCCTGCAGGAGATGTGCATGCGAAGGTTCCTGCCACCCCCGCAGTACGTCACTGAGCATGAGGAAGGTCAGTTGCACCAAATACAACACTCTCTTCAATGCTCTATAGTAAAAATCCCCATAATAATTGTTCAATCTTATGTTTATAAAGAATGTGGCAGTAATGTCTGCATCACTGTGTTTTAATCGACGATCAGTGCCATTGCCACAGTGCCAATCACAATCCTCCAAAGTATTTTCAACATTTGAACGGTCCCTGCTAAAACAACAACCTGATCAGATCTGCTGATCACATTTTGATCAATAACTAAAACATGCTGAGAATTGGATTTCACCAGAACCGTTAAATTTAATTTCATTCATTGAATAACTAACACCTCTGCCATAGGTCACCGTAAGTGGTTCGCTACGTTTGGTGACTTAGCATGAACGCCCGGGTTCATGTGGTGCTCGGGTTCATTGTTTAGGTCTTGGCGGTGGATGCGTCTGCCCACCTACTGTGTGTTGGGTCAGATTTGGAGAGACTGGTTGAGGGACACCTTTTTACCTCCAGCAGGACTCTCTCGAACCATTGCCTTGCATCACAGTGGGAGGGATGAATTCAAACGCCCGTCACTTCTGGGCACACTGACACCGAGATTCCTACCCACCCCTAATACCTTTTCATACTTAGATCTTCCTCTTCTTTCTTTTTACCTTTCCTTTGAAAAACACTCCAAACAGCATCCCCAAAGATGACATAGGCCCCTTAGGTAAATTATTTTGTATAATGTAAAAAAAAAAATGATTTGGTAGTCATCAAATGTGATCATCCTATCAAGTCTTCTGCTAAGGGTGAGTTTAGAGTCCATTAGCCACATTAAAGGCTTTTTTTTTTAATAAAGTGCTTTCCTTCTTAGGTGGTCTTCCTCACGAGCGGCAGTTCACGGTGGCGTGCATGCTGCTAAACCACCGCGAGGTGGGGCGCGGCAAGAGCAAGAAAGTGGCGAAGCGGCTGGCGGCGCACCGCATGCTGTTGCTGCTGCAGGACACACCCCTGCCCATGGGCGAGGGCGCACCTGATGATGAGGTGACATCTTTTAAAATACCTAGCGTAGATCAAGCCACGTCCATGGGAGAGGACTCATCCGATGATGAGGTCGAATTACCTAGCACAAAGCAATTCACTGCCAAGGGAGAAGGCGCACCTGATGATGAGGTGACGTCTGTCAAACTACCTAGCTTAGAGCAAGTCACTCCCATGGGAGAGGGCGCATCCAATTCTGAGATGACATCTTTCAAATTACCTAGCATAGAGCAAGTCACCTCAATGGGAGAGGGCGTACCCCATGATGAGGTGACGTCTGTCAAAATACCTAGCACTGGGCAAGTCACTCCCATGGGAGAAGGCGCACCCGATGATGAGGTGAAATCTGTCAAATTACCTACCATAGAGCAAACCACTTCCATGGGAGAGGGTGTTCCCAATAATGAAGTGACATCTGTCAAATTACCTAGCACGGGGCAAGTCACTCCCATGGGAGAGGGCGCACCCGATGATGATGTGATATCTGTCAAATTACCTACCATAGAGCAAACCACTTCCATGGGAGAGGGTGTTCCCAATAATGAAGTGACATCTGTCAAATTACCTAGCACGGGGCAAGTCACTCCCATGGGAGAGGGCGCACCCGATGAAGAGGTGACGTCTGTCAAATTACTTAGCACAGTGCAAGTCACTCTTATGGGAGAAGGTGCACCCGATGATGATGTGACATATGTCAAATTACCTAGCATAGAGCAAGTTACCTCAATGGGAGAGGGCGTACCCCATGATGAGGTGACGTCTGTCAAATTACCTAGCACAGTGCAAGTCACTCCCATGGGAGAAGGCGCACCCGATGATGATGTGATATCTGTCAAATTACCTACCATAGAGCAAACCACTTCCATGGGAGAGGGTGTTCCCAATAATGAAGTGACATCTGTCAAATTACCTAGCACGGGGCAAGTCACTCCCATGGGAGAGGGCGCACCCGATGAAGAGGTGACGTCTGTCAAATTACTTAGCACAGTGCAAGTCACTCTTATGGGAGAAGGTGCACCCGATGATGATGTGACATATGTCAAATTACCTAGCATAGAGCAAGTTACCTCAATGGGAGAGGGCGTACCCCATGATGAGGTGACGTCTGTCAAATTACCTAGCACAGTGCAAGTCACTCCCATGGGAGAAGGCGCACCCGATGATGATGTGATATCTGTCAAATTACCTACCATAGAGCAAACCACTTCCATGGGAGAGGGTGTTCCCAATAATGATGTGATATCTGTCAAATTACCTACCATAGAGCAAACCACTTCCATGGGAGAGGGTGTTCCCAATAATGATGTGATATCTGTCAAATTACCTACCATAGAGCAAACCACTTCCATGGGAGAGGGTGTTCCCAATAATGAAGTGACATCTGTCAAATTACCTAGCATAGAGCAAGTTACCTCAATGGGAGAGGGCGTACCCCATGATGAGGTGACGTCTGTCAAATTACCTAGCACAGTGCAAGTCACTCCCATGGGAGAAGGCGCACCCGATGATGATGTGATATCTGTCAAATTACCTACCATAGAGCAAACCACTTCCATGGGAGAGGGTGTTCCCAATAATGAAGTGACATCTGTCAAATTACCTAGCACGGGGCAAGTCACTCCCATGGGAGAGGGCGCACCCGATGAAGAGGTGACGTCTGTCAAATTACTTAGCACAGTGCAAGTCACTCTTATGGGAGAAGGTGCACCCGATGATGATGTGACATATGTCAAATTACCTAGCATAGAGCAAGTTACCTCAATGGGAGAGGGCGTACCCCATGATGAGGTGACGTCTGTCAAATTACCTAGCACAGTGCAAGTCACTCCCATGGGAGAAGGCGCACCCGATGATGATGTGATATCTGTCAAATTACCTACCATAGAGCAAACCACTTCCATGGGAGAGGGTGTTCCCAATAATGATGTGATATCTGTCAAATTACCTACCATAGAGCAAACCACTTCCATGGGAGAGGGTGTTCCCAATAATGATGTGATATCTGTCAAATTACCTACCATAGAGCAAACCACTTCCATGGGAGAGGGTGTTCCCAATAATGAAGTGACATCTGTCAAATTACCTAGCACGGGGCAAGTCACTCCCATGGGAGAGGGCGCACCCGATGAAGAGGTGACGTCTGTCAAATTACTTAGCACAGTGCAAGTCACTCTTATGGGAGAAGGTGCACCCGATGATGATGTGACATATGTCAAATTACCTAGCATAGAGCAAGTTACCTCAATGGGAGAGGGCGTACCCCATGATGAGGTGACGTCTGTCAAATTACCTAGCACAGTGCAAGTCACTCCCATGGGAGAAGGCGCACCCGATGATGATGTGATATCTGTCAAATTACCTACCA
The DNA here is from genome assembly GCF_061612785.1 of Hesperophylax consimilis. Classification (NCBI taxonomy): domain Eukaryota; kingdom Metazoa; phylum Arthropoda; class Insecta; order Trichoptera; family Limnephilidae; genus Hesperophylax; species Hesperophylax consimilis. Next base: position 6,821,953 of record NC_142845.1, read on the forward strand.
TAGAGCAAACCACTTCCATGGGAGAGGGTGTTCCCAATAATGATGTGATATCTGTCAAATTACCTACCATAGAGCAAACCACTTCCATGGGAGAGGGTGTTCCCAATAATGATGTGATATCTGTCAAATTACCTACCATAGAGCAAACCACTTCCATGGGAGAGGGTGTTCCCAATAATGAAGTGACATCTGTCAAATTACCTAGCACGGGGCAAGTCACTCCCATGGGAGAGGGCGCACCCGATGAAGAGGTGACGTCTGTCAAATTACTTAGCACAGTGCAAGTTACTCCTATGGGAGAAGGCGCACCCGATGATGATGTGACATATGTCAAATTACCTAGCATAGAGCAAGTCACCTCAATGGGAGAGGGCGTACCCCATGATGAGGTGACGTCTGTCAAAATACCTAGCACTGGGCAAGTCACTCCCATGGGAGAAGGCGCACCCGATGATGATGTGACATATGTCAAATTACCTAGCATAGAGCAAGTCACCTCAATGGGAGATAACATACCCCGTGATGAGGTGACATCTGTCAAATTACCTAGCATAAAGCAAGTCACTCCCAAGGGAGAGGGCGCATCTGATGCTGAGATAACATCTTTCAAATTACCTAGCATAGAACAGGCTACAGAATTATAATTCTATTTATTTGACATATTTATTTATTTAACGCCCAGAGGGCCTTTACATGAAGGTGGTACAATTGTGATGGCAGACAATTTTAGATTAAAAAAAAATAGAAAAATACCAAATATACAGAATATTTTAGGCCCGTGTGTATTCTGCTAGTAGCTAGCGCGCAAACTATGTAAAATGGGGGTCTCAGCATGGGTAAAGCACCCAGTGAGGCCCACATTATCAAATAATGTGAAGAAAAAGTTATTGTATCAAAAACACTTTAAACCAACACATCTTTTGGACATAAACACAGCAGATACCAGGCCATTAAGCTTTACAATTCACTTCCTGCACAATTCAAACGTCTACACTTACAGAATACATAATACATATTTATATTGAACTGGTTGCAATCGATAAAATAGGATTAACATTACGCTTTTAATGAGATTTTAATACTACTCTTCCATAGAAGCGTTTGCTTGTGGTTAAAAGTGTAATATACATTATTGCAGTAATTTATCAGTAATTAATAATATACGTACAATAGGCTATAGTAAGTACATTGCATTTAGAAACAAACAAAAAAAGTATATATTTATATTGAAATCCCGGTGTTGTCCGGCCTTTACGCAGAGTTTACAGAAATCGGGTGTAAACGGTGACCTTCCTTTTTAAGGTCAAGTGTGCAAAATTTCATCAGTCTCTTGTGGCGGTTATGTCACATGCGAGTGGGAGTCAAAATACAATGGGGAGTAATATTAATGACATGTCTGTTTAGGAGCTTGTTCATTTATTGACTGAGGTTGCTAGTGGTTACTGGTTAGTTGCTGTATAAACCATGTTTATGTAGTAGGAGTAGCGATCCGTCGGGTAGTCTTACGGTTTTTTAAATTTTTATTTTTTTATTTATTATTCTTAGTACAATTCCTATTGGAAGGTTAGATTTATATACGGATCTCTAACTAATGATGGCATTATCAAAGAAAGCAAATACTTTGTGGCTTGACATTATATAAATGAAAATTTTTTTTACTTGTTTTAAACCACTTTATTGAGTTATATAGTCGACCAGTTTCAGTTGTACTGAACTTTCTTCAGGACAATTTGTAGTTTATATACAAGTTTATATTAACATTGTCCTGAAGAAGGTTGCTTGCAACCGAAACCGGTCGATTATATAACTCAATAAAGTGGTTTCAACAAAGTAATTTTTTTTCTTGATTTATATAATGAATCCATGTTGTAGACTTGAATTAACCAAGGCCTAGTGTATTAAATATAGGTTTTTATCTATTAAATTAAAATTTCTGATTATTAAAAATATATTTATATTTTTTTTATAACATAACATATTTGGTCCTTTCATTTCAGATTTTTATCAAATGTAGATATTTGATGTGTTTTTATTTTTAATATTTTGCAGTTTGAAATGCAATTATTTTTATTGTGAGTTTCAGAATTGTCATCTATGACGATGTCAAGATTTTTAGAGGTATTGTTTTTTTAAAATTTACAAGAGAAGTATATAATGTCTTCCATGCTGGGCTATGTCGTGTCATATGTTGTGGAGGACATTTTACAAGGGTAAGTTAGTTAATTTTAACAAGGAATGCTTAACAGGTATAAATAATCCAAATAAAAAATATAACGGTAATTTAAGCAAGTTCCAACACAAACAAATAATAAAGAAGTTTGTTTGTAGGCTTTTTACACACAATACATTACAAACAAAATAAACAATAGATATTACAATAACAGGTACTATAGATGGACATCATCTGCGATAAGAAATTAATGAAAACAAAAATATTATTATTAAATAAGGCACAACTTGATCAAAAAATTAAATACTATTAGACTTACCACAACTCGACCAAATACTTGAATACTATGTATTAGACTTACCACAACTTACCAAATACTTAAATACTATACTTACCACAACTTGACCAAATACTTAAATAATAATATATTAGACTTACCACTTGACCAAATACATAATTTATATGAATGGTATAATAGTTTTGTGTAAAGAATAGTACGGACAGGCTTTATCTGTGATAAGAAGTCAAAAATATTATAATTAGGAGGATTGCAACCAGTTCCATATATGTATGTATGTATTTTCAATTTGGGATTCAATTAGTTCTTACAAATTGGGAGGCGGGTATGGGTACCGCAGCCCTGGGAACCATTTATTAGACGACCAACACCTCTGCCTTTTTTTTTTTTTTTTTTTTTTTTTTAAGTCGGAGGCGGTTTACTTACGTTCCCCGCGAGCACTTAGGCCATAGGCCCATTGTACTATCTCCCATTTTACCTCATTCCCTTGCCAGTAACCCGGTCCCTTTAATGAAGTTCACCAGGGCTGTCATTGGATATGTGGCGATGTCTTCTGGTTCCACACTGTGTCTTCCCAGGTATCTGAGCCTTATTCCCAGCAGAGCGGGACATTGGCACCATAGGTGAATTGGAGTCTCTTCCTCCTCTTCACATTTCCTACAGATGTTGGTGTTTTCCACTCCCAACAGTTGCATGTGTCTCCTGAGATGGCAGTGTCCCGTTAATAGTCCTACCAGTTCCCTCAGTGAGTTTCTGTCCATATCGAGTAGTTGCCTGGTTCGGTTAGGGTCCGGTCCGTTTATGAGTACTTTAGATTGCCTCATTCCGGGTGCCTTCTTCCATTCCTTCCAGTGTTGGGATTTGACCCACCTCTTGATATGTAGTTTGGTGTGGCAAGCTGCTACTCCTACGGCCGGCTCGGATCCCGCAAGTGGTGCTTTCGCCCCTTTCCTTGCTAGTTCGTCAGCCCGCTCGTTGCCCTCAATACCTTTATGTCCTGGTACCCAGAGCAGGGTTACTTTATTGATGGTCGCCAGTTCTATAAGGATAGTCCTGCATTCCATCACCAGTCTGGAGTCGCATCGGTTACTTTCCAGTGCCATTAAGGCCGCCTGGCTATCTGAACATATATTTATGTTCTTATTTCTGTACCCGATACTCATATTCTCCTGTGCGCAGGCTAAGATGGCTTTCATCTCAGCTTGAAACACAGTGCAGTGCATTCCTAGAGGTATACTGAGTTCCCTCTTAGATCCCTGTAGACAGACCCCGGCCCCTGTTCCTTCCTCCATCTTGGACCCATCTGTGAACCAGATTAGTTCCTGTTTGGAGTTTGGACCTGGGACCGAGTCCCATTCCTCCCTTGTGGGGTACGTCACTTTAAACAGCTGTCCGAAGAAGTATTCGGCTTGCTTGCCGTCCTGCTTCATCCCAGCCGTCGGACTAATTGCCCTCAGTCTTATTCCTATCTCTGTGTGACTGTTTCTGGGCAACTCTCCTCTCCATTGGCCATTGCAATGTAACCTGTAGGCTGCCGCCATCGCCGCCCCCTCTATTTCTATGTTTAGTGGGGGTAGGTTCAGCAGCACTCCCATGGCTAGTATTGGAGTGGTTCTCATGGCTCCTGTGATGCTTCTGCATGCAAGTCCCTGTATGTGATTGAGTGTGACCATCACTGTTTTCAGTGTTGTTCTCCTCCACCAGACCAGGGCTGCGTGCATGATCCTTGGTTTTACAACGGCTGTGTAAAGCCATTGCATCATTTTAGGTTTGAGACCCCACGTTCTGCCGCAGATTCGCCTAGTTGCCCACATCAGAGCACAGGCCTTTCTGCCTACAGTTTCCACCTGGTTTTTCCAGCTCAGTTTGGCATCTATGATGACTCCGAGGTACTTAACCGTGTCAGAGGGTTCTAATTCCTTTCCATAGAAGGTTGGATTGCTCCATCCTTCTAGTTTCCTTTTACGCGTAAAGATTACTAGTTCTGTCTTGTCTGGGTTGACTGACAGTCCTGTTTCTTCACACCATTCTTCCACTGTTGCCAGTGTTGACTGTATAAGGCCTCGGGTTGTGTCTGCATCCCAACACCTTATTATGGTTGCAATGTCATCCGCATACCCTTGCGTATATAGGCCCCTGTTGTTGAGTTTCCGGATGAGGTTGTCCACCACCAGGCTCCACAGCAAGGGTGATAAGACCCCTCCCTGTGGACACCCTCGTGTCACCAGCACTTTGATGCTTACCTCACCCCTTGTCACCGTAAGTATCCGGCCTGAGAGCATGTTCCTCAGCCACCTTCTGGTGGTTTTGTCGAGTCCATGTCTTTCTGCCGCTTCATCAATGGATTTAATAGTGGTGCAGTTAAATGCTCCCTCTATATCCAGGAATAGCCCTACCGCCAGTTCCCCAGTCGCTTGTGCCTGCTCCAGTTTGTACACCAACCTGTGCAGTGCCGCGTCGACTGACTTACCTGCTTGGTAAGCAAATTGTAACTCGTGGAGGGGCTTCTCTTTCAGTGCCCCGTCCCTTATGTGCCTGTCCATTAGCCTCTCCATTGTCTTCAAAAGAAATGAGGTGAGGCTAATTGGGCGGAATGCACCTGGTTGGTCGTAGTCAGCTCTCCCCGGTTTGGGTATGAACACTACCCTTGTCTTCCGCCATGGTATGGGGATGTATCCGAGGGCACAGCATGCCCTCAGGATCTTCGTCACCGGAAGTAGGATTGTATCTAGGCCCCTCTGTAGAAGTGCCGGTAAGATTCCATCCTCTCCTGCGCTTTTAAAAGGGTCAAACCCTCTGATTGCCCATTTAACTCTGGAGGGAGTAACTATTTTAGCCGCAGTGTCCCAGTCCTTACCTTCCCGTGTAACTCGGGCTGGTGGTGGACCGGTATCATCTGCTTCTAACTTTTTGTAGCCGGGAAAATGTTTCCCCAGCAGTACCTCCAACTCCTCCTCCCAACTGTTGGTAAATCCTCCATCAGATTTTTTGAATGGGCCTTTTGCTGCCCCTGGGTCTTTTGCAAGAATTTTTTGGATTCTTGCAGTCTGTGGGATGGTTTCCACCTCCCCACAGTATTTCTCCCAGGAGCATGTTTTGGCTTTCTGGATTGCCACCTTGTACTCTTTCTGGTATTGCTTGTGGGCATCCCAGTTTCCTGACTTTTTGGCCTTGTTGAAAGCTTGCCTTACTATTTTCCGTAGCTCCTGCAGTCTTCTGCTCCACCACGGTGTTTTGTCCCTGGTACTTGTCTTCAGAGGGCAGCTATTTTCGTATGCCCTTATCATTGAGTCCCTCAGTACTTCTACTGCGTCCTCAATTTCTTCGGGGCAGCCGTATTTAGCTGGGAATCTTGTCATTCCTATATTTAGTTCCTCCGAGTATCTAGTCCAGTCAGTTGCTTTTGGGTTCCTATATGTATCGGTCCCCGTTTTGCTTGTTTCTCCCTCTAGTTTAAATTCTATGTGTCGGTGGTCCGACAGGGATGGTTCGTCCGATACTCTCCATCCTGAGACTCTTAATGTTCCTAGGGTCAGGTCTATCACCTCCTGTCTGTTACTTATAACGAAGGTGGGTTCCCTACCTCTATTAAGAATCTCAAGGTTCACTGTCATCAGGTATTCCAGGAGGTCCTGTCCTCGTTTGTTGATGTCCGTACTCCCCCACACAGTGTGGTGCGAGTTAGCATCTGCTCCGAGTATCAGTTCCCTACCCTTCTCCCTGCAGTCCTGGACGAGTCTCGTTATTTCCCTTGAGGGTGGTGGTTCCACAGAGTCATAGGGCATGTATGCTGATGCCACAACTACTTCCCTGCTTCTTTGGTCCAGCGTGACCTGTAGCTTCACAGCCACTAAGTCCCTACTGCAGTGTTCGGGTAGCAGTGTGCCAGGTATCCCTCTGATGAGAATACAGGCCCTGGGTCTGTCCCCCGACTCGTTATAATAGAGTAGACCTTGGTTCATGTTTAGTCCTCTGACCTTCCCCCTATAAGTCCAGGGTTCTTGGATCAGCGCGACGTCCACACTGTCCCGGGTGACTCTACTGCTAAGCACTGCAGTTGCTGCCGGACTGCGGTGCAAGTTTATTTGAATGAACTGTAAGTTTTTAGCCATTACTGCCTAATCCTTAGATCATTCCTCCTATTTACGCTCCTCGGTGTTAGGAGGGCGCACCGTGAAAGTGGCCTTCCTTATCCCGACATGCGCTATTTTCCAGGTCCCCTGATGGTCCCTGCATTTCCACGTCTGGATCCCCTGGGGGATCCCGCCGCGTTGCGTCCGTCGGAGGTCCTTCTTTACGGTTCCCAGAGGGCCCCTCAAGGGAAGAGTCCACCAGGGTGGTCCCATCTCTCCTCTCCACTTCCTCTTGGTTCCTCAAAGGCCCCAAGAGGGATGAGTCCACCGAGGCGGCCTCAACTCCTCCTTCCACTCCCCCTAGGTTCCTTAAAGGTCCCTCGTCAGTGTTGTCTTTGTTTTTGCAGTCCATATTTGGTCCCACGAGTATCTAGGGAAATAAAAGGTCCACCCCAGCAGAGCCCCGAATGCCGGGGTAAGGTCTGTATACTCCGAGATGCGACCTTGTGTCTCGGAGGAACCGTTCTTGACACTGTTCCCCAGTGTCATTCAGCCCTGGGCACGGTATCCCACACCTTAGCTTGGCCACACCTCTGCCTTAGGTTACCCCAAGTGGTTCGTTACTTTCGGTGCCTTAGCAGGGTTCCGCGGGTTCATGGGGTGAGGTTTGTTCTGCCCAACAACTGGGTGACAGTCTCAGGACTCTCTCGGAACATGGTCTTGCACCTCAGTGGGAGGGATGGATTCTCCTGGGCACACTGACCCCCAGATTCCTACCCACCCTCGTACCTTTTTCCTGTTCAGAACTTCCTTTCCTAAAAAGACTCTCCACACAGCATCCCCAAAGGTGACATAGGCCCTGAGGGGAATTATTGTCTTCAAAGCGCCAAGGAACCAAGGCGCTAATAATACCCAACACAGTGCCCTTGAGGTTTTCACTAACTTTAGGCGCCGTTTGGCTCAGGGCCGGCCCTGTCTGGTTTCTGTAGTGTTTTTGTCCAAATGATGTGTTTGTTTTAGATATTTGTAGTTGATGTGCATGTTGTTCTAGTAATGCGAGTATTTGGTGAGGTGTTAAATGTTTTTTTATTATTGTAAAGGAAAATTAGTGTATGTTTTGAACGTAATTTTTGTACATATTGTCAGCACTGGGTGTGTTTTAAACATGGTTGAAGTGGGTGTTTGTATTGGTACATTAAGTATTACAGTATAGTCTCCATAATCCTAACACTTGAAAACTGAGCCTGTACAGTTTAATGAATTTTCGGATTCCTGGAATCTATAATCTTTTCCGGAACCTTTTAATGCTACCGGATGCTACCTAGTTCAAAATTTTATTCTTTTACCTTTCAAATCTGATACTGTGGATTTACCAATTTTATATGTACCGGACCTAAATCAAATTACACTTTTTTCTTCAATGGTTTACGTCTTATGTTTTCCACCCATCCACCCCGCACCCGTCACCCGGTTGTTTTGATTACTGGAGGTTCTGATTATAGTGAGTTCTGATTACAGAGACTATGTTGTATTGGAAATGGAATTACATACATTTTTCATTGTGATTAAGTGTTAAGTTTAATGTTGAAGAAAGTCAAGAGTGTTTATGATTTCAGTGGCCTTTAATTTTACGTTTCCCCAAGTCTTTTCGTTTGTTATTATTTACTGATTTGTATGGCATATGCATGTATTATATACAGTGAAATCTGGATCGATCATTTTTCGAATAATCGTTTTATGATATAAATTTATGAAACTTTGAGAATTTTTTATGAAACTATAAAAATGAGGCGACAATAATGTTTACAATACTTTTGTCTAATAATATATGTGTTTTTCATTATCAGTAATTTAAGTTCAGTGGTTACACGTAAAAACGTCAAGTGAACCATTTTTAAAAGTTTTCTATGTTTGCATTAAAAAATTCTACATTTCAAAAATTATAAGTTTTTTCTAATAATAAAATTTGAAAGCATATTTCATGACAATTTATTGCAATGCAGAAATACTCCGACCTTCTCACAGAATATGTCAGAGGCCTGAGGGGTTAACAACGAGCGTAATATTCGAAATTTTTGATATTAGTTACTAGTTGTCGTTAGACATTCGTTTGCGCCCATGCAATCTTTTTACCATGCGGAAAATCTTTGAAAACTAGAAAGACATACTGACGTTAAAGGGCGAGTCCTGCCACAGTGGTAAAGGGTCTAAGTGTTAATCTCCCGTGTTGTTTTGCATCAACAGTGATGGAACTGACATGCCAGCCCTTTGTCATTAGCAAATTGTTAAAGCCTAGATGTTTTAAGAATACGAAAATTTTATCAAACAAAAGGGCATGGATTACTGACTATGAACATTTTAAATTGGTTTTTAAGGGTTATAGTGATTTGTTTTTGGGGTATTATGACGTGTTGCGCTAACTCCTTCTTTAGCCATCTTTTCGGACAGCAATAATTACACATCTGCCCTGATGATGGACACTGCAATGCTTTCCAAAACGTTGGCTAAAGAAGGAGGTAGCGTAATACGTCATAATACTTTTGACCGTGTAAATCTCAAATCATACCTGTTTTTTAAGGGATCTTGATGCAGAAATGTGCGTAAAACATGGAAATATTTTATTGTTTGTAAATAACTATGAAGCTCACCCAAATGATACCACTTTTGTGTGAATGTAGCTTTTATCTATATTCCCGCATTCATAGCTTTTTCAATAGGTACTCTCAAAAACGATAGAGGGAGGTTTCACTGTTAATGTGTTTTTGATTTTTTCTAAATTATTTTATGACATTAATTTATTTGTGTTGGAACTTGTTTAAATTACTACAATATTTTTAATTTAATTGTTTAAACCTGTAATATTATTAATTTATCTCTTTTATACCTGCAATAATATAACTTTGTCTTTCTCGTTAAAATTAACTAACTTACCCTTGTAAAATGTCCTCCACAATACAGGTGAACTCCTAGCGTAGAGGACATTATACACTCTTGTAAAAATAAAAACACCCCCCCACCCCTACTCTTAACAGCTTTCATACTCACACCATTGACTAGTGAAGCTATATTCCAAAAACCCTGGTTCGGGTATAAAAAAAACCCTATTTTAATTTTTAAGGTTATAAAAACTATGTCTTACATAAGCAAATTTAAGTATGGTAACAATGTTACCTGAGTAAGTTGTCCATAATGTTTTATTAAAAACAATAATTTTATAAGTTTTCTTTGAATAAAAGAAAAAATAATGTTTTTGTGAAAATATTGAAAAACTCAACATGGAAATAAAAACATTAAAAAAGTATTTTCATTTTTTTTTTTTACTGAAGTATCCATGAGAAAGAAAGAAAGGGAAAAGAAGTTCTCTAATAATATTTAATAATTTATATTTCTGTACATTTTACAATACAATATAGGTAAGTACCTACCTAATAAATTTAATTTAATATATATTTATTGCCACATATAATAATAATTAGATAAAGAGACATTGTGAACATGTCCTCATAAATTCATATATGTACTCATATATTCCTGAATTCCAGATTCCCCTCCCTCACGCTAAACAATCACATCTCACTCAAAAGTATGTACATATATTTCTGGTGATACAGTGCCATTGGCCATTGATGAATGTAATTATATTACACACCAATATAATATGTTATAAAACATTTAAAACACAATAATTCCCCTAAAACGCTACTAAATAATGTAAATAATATTTAAATGAACAGAACGGTGTGGATATATATACAAAATTGTAAATTAGCATAGCCAAATAATGACATTACAAATGTAGATATAATGTCATTGTAGCCAAAAGTAATACAAAGGAAGATAATTTTTACTATGCACTATAGGATAGCGATATCGAAGTTTGAGCAAAATATAATACACCTACGTCGCACAATATTACTTAGTCATCAAATAAAGCGAAACCATTAAAAAAAAATCATTATATTTGACTTAATCTAATGACAGTCTATTTACGACATTTTCTTTGCGACGACTATTAAATACCAAATACCACTTAGCTTGGCAATGTAGATAGTACATTCGTTCCACAAGATAATGAGCTCTAAAGTCCCTTTCTCCAGAATCCATTTTCATAATCCAACATAAAACGATAAAATCGTGAGGGAGTTTGAGGTCTTTGCCATAACTCGCGTAATTCTGAAGAACTTTTTGAATTCTGTATCTCCAAGCTGAAACGGATTCATTTGATTGCTTATACGACGACTTTCAATCTTACGAACTTCGTTAGCCTCCTTTAATTATATAAGCCAGTAATTTAGGCGGTGAATGACATTGTTCAAAAAGTTGTGTATACATATTGACATTCAACTGAAGCTAGTGACACCCGAGACACTTGTCTACTGGCAGTCGGAATAATATGCTGACCGTGCTTACAAATAGCGCTTAGTAAGTGTATATTCATTGGTGGTGTGAGCGGATTCCATATCGCTCATCTAGAAACGTCACCTGGGAACAACAATTATCTATATTCGAGCATGGATCTTGACCATAGTACTGAAATTTCTCCGAAACATGAACGGTGCTCACCAATGCCTCGGAACTCTTTGGCGAGATGGCGCCACTTTAGTTCACAGTTCGCATACCGATAATTTCAGCAGGTCAGTACAAGTTTCATAATTGCTAGTATCCCTTACCTGACCTGGCGTAGGGGATAGACTGGCAATATTTTTAGCTCACCCCCCCATTTTTGTGAGTACAAGCTGCCACTGCATATATTATGATGACTTTAGTCAATATCGTATTGACATAGGGTTTTATCGATCGTTTATGTGTTAAGTCAATATTTTGTTAATATATTGTTTTATCGATAAGATACCAAGAAATATAAAAATATTCAACGTAATTGAAATCACATTTATTATTTATTATTATAATACATTTTTTTAATTCCAACGTTGTGGAGGTGTGCAATAGACACTGCCGTAATATATTAAGTAAATACAATAGTAGGTTCTAAAATAAACATAGGTGATAATAGTTATTGTGGTAATACATACTAATTAAAAATTAATAAATGTCTTTTATTATTTATTAAAAAAATAATTAAAAATAAAATAAAAATAAAATTGATAACAAGCGTTTTCGCCTTACGAAGGCATTATCAAACTGTAGTGAAGCCACTTAAAGATGATCTATTTATGTTTAAAAAGGTCAATGAAATAATATAAACGTTTAGAAAAGAAAATAATAAAACTATTAGTTATAGGCGGCTGATTCAAGAAACTGGAGATAAGACTTATTTTAACTGCGGCAATCTTTCCCCAGAGTCGTTTCGACTCGAGGTTCTTTTTCGCGTGCCCCGTTTTTCGAAAAAAGTCTAGTTCATTTGTTTCGGGCTTCAGGCGAAAGTCAACCGAGACGCCGTCCGTGTAGAACCCGAGGTTGAATTTGGTCTGGCAAAACCGCGAAAACTAGTCAGTGCGAGTTTGTACACCCCGAACGCGAAATGATTAAATTTTTTTTTCGTGCGTCTTTTTTGCTCAAAAATGTTTCGTTTTTCCTATTGTTAAAACGTAAATTAAAAAGACGATTGATTTTGATCAAGCGTCGGGTCTGATTTAATCAGTAATCATTTGTTTTTTTTTTAAATTTCACGAAAAGGTTTACGAAATTTCCCCATTTATCGGGAAAGAGGTTTAACAATCGCGTTCATGTTTTTTTTTGCATAATGGTATCATTGGCCAAGAAAGTAGTCACGTGGTCAACCAAACCATGTGGTTCGCTTTTTATTTATCAAAATCTACATGGTCAACCTGATGATTGAATTGCGTTGAAAACGCTTAGTCTGCGGTTAAAATTTTCGAAAAAAAACGTCGTCCGAAGGTTTAGGAACGTTAATCGGCCGTCCTACATATGGCGCTCGGTTCAAAATGTCTCACAATAACCGGCAAAAGTTTTGACATTGGCGATTTTAACCAAAAAATGCCATTTTAGAAAAGAAAACAGTCGGGCTTTTGGCCAATCAGAAATCAGCCAATCATAGACTAGCACCGTAGTGTTGTTTTATAACATAGTGATGTGAATTCAAAGAAACGATTAAATCTGTTCAGGTACTTACTTAGGCAGTTTATCTTTTTAAAATCGATAATGCTTTCGAACAAAATAAAATAAATTTTGATAAAAATAATTTGGCACGGGTACTGTCGCCCCGTAGTGAAAAACTACATCAATAGCGTCACGCAAATTTATAAATTATACCAGGAGCGCAGAAGTTAGTGGGTGAAGCGACGATTTTTTTTGTAAAATAAATATTTTTTTAAGAAAAAGTTTTTGCAGTTTGTGTGTTTATAATAATCATTAAATTTGGGAGGCGGGCATGGGTACCGTTGCCCTGGGATCCATTCATATATAAAGTGTTCATCTCTTTATTTTTTAACGAGTAGGTACCTTATTGTGTTATGAAAATATTTTTTTGGTAAATTTTTTTTTAAAATTAAAAGTTTATTGAAAACTTTTTTCCTACATAATGATAATTCTTATAAAGCCATTTCTGCGAAAAATTACCTCGAGAACGCTGTAATCTACCAGGAGCACAGAAGTTTGAGAAAGTAATTTACTATTAAAAACGGATTATTTAATTTTTTTTTTTTTAAATATAATTTTTTCAATTAAAAGTTTTTACATTTTGCGTGTTTATAAAGCAATGTTTTTTTCCAAAATATAACTCCCTTGGACTTTTCAAGAGTGTTGGTGACAAAAACCGTACATGCGATATGGGTATCAAATTACGCGTCTCGACTTACAGAACCCGAATGGCTCGGTGAAAAAATGATCAGTAAACTCCTTGGCACATTTTTTTCTGAAAATATTCATTTCTTTTTTAAAATATTGTAGTCCCACACTCTTCGTCTCATCTACATTCAAACATCAAATCGCTTAGCACATTTACCCATTAGTTGCCTGCAACGGGCAAAAAGCTAGTTATAATATTAACCCATTACCTCCATGAATTTATTTTTATTTTTATAAACTTGAATCATCATTATAACCCGATAGTATAGACTTCAAGGAGAGCCCAAAATCAGTTTTAGAATTTTCCACCCGCCCACCCTCTCACCAGAGCGTCTAGAAAATTGATGCCTAAACGCAACACTTGGAGGTAACCCCCCCTAAGCAAAATTTATGTCAACTATGGAAAAAATGCATTCAACTGTGTGATTTATATTGATAATATAACATAAATAATTGCCTTTATTTATAATTCAATGAAAAAAAAATGTTAATGGAAAATACGCAAAATAACAATAAAATCAATATTAAAAAAAACATTGTAGAATGATGAAAACTAACCAAATCTAAGCAAATTATTCTAAGTGATACCCTTCGAAGAAGTCAAAATGAAGGGGGCGGTTGTAGGCCCGGCACCGATAGAGATTTGGATTTTTTTTGCAGAGAACACAACGAATACGAGATTCGCCACGATATGGCAAATTAAATTCTTGCATTCGAGGCACACGATTCCCATGTTCTGCGTCATGATCTTCTTCCTTCACCCGAGATTCTCCGAATTCGGCATTGACCTGATTTGGAAAAGACAATAAAAGAGTACGGGTAACCACCACACGGAATGCCTTCTGGGAAAGTTTTCTCTGTGGCCTAGTCATCTGGTTTCCCATATCATGCTCGTACTTCCTCCAGAAGCATTGCAACTTCTATCCATTTATAAGATCACTGCTGAGGCAAGATACAAATAAAGGCCAGTACCACTTCTTTTACCAAACGTTGACCCGATAATTTTGTATACCATTATCACGGAGGTCTACTTCACCCATTCCCAAATTATAATTTCGTATTGGCGCCTGGTTATCGATTTTTTTGCATGAGTCCTTCAAAACATTGCCTTTTTTGTCTTTTTTCGATTTCTGCCAACAATGCACTTGACTTACAGGCTCCATTCGATCATAGTTCATGGCCACTGTTACTTCACGGCTGTCCTGCCAACGGCATACGAGGATTTGGTTTTCTACGTCTACCACCGCATCAAATTCACCTGTAATTATAAGAGCGGTGAGAGTTACACTTTGGCTAGGTAAATGAACGCTATGCGCAAGGGAAATATAAAAGAAAATGGTGACTGAAAAACTTGCCTAAAGCTTCAATGTTAGGGAAGCGAACTGGCTTACATGTGCCAGTAGCGAACATTCTCTTATCCTTCAGGATACACATCAAACGGTGAGATGTGAAGAAAGTGTCCATAAATAGCTCATGGCGTGCGGGGAACTCTATATATTCCATTATAGACAGTACGATGCTCCGGAATACGGCATTGCTTGGAACAAGCCTTCGGAGGAAGCAAAACACCAAATCTTGTAGTCAAATTTGATTGACTTATTCTTAATGTACATCTTATTTTATTTATTTATTTATTTATTTAACGCCCAGAGGGCTTTTACATGGTTGATAGTATAATTTTAATTTGACAAATACTTTCAAACATAAAAAATAAGAATAAAATTATATTTGATAAAAGCTATGTAACAAGTCATACAAACACAAGAAACAAAAACAGAAAATTACAGCTATTTGTAGGTTTACATGATGTGTTTAGGAGTATTGTTGAAATAAATGTTTTAAATGATCCACAAAACTTGCCAAGTTGGTATTGAATATGTCAACATCACCCAAGTAATGATTTCCCATGGTGTGAAGTCGTTGTATCGGAGAGTGGGCAATGTAGTTACGCTTATGTGTGCTGCTGTAGAATATTGTATTTTGTCGTGTTGTTACTGTGGGTGTATGTATGTTTATAAGTTGCAGGAGTTCACAACAGTCGAATTTAGAGTTAAGTATTTTGAATAAGAACGTTAAATCGTTTATTTTACGTCTATCTTCTAATGTATGTATTTTTAGAGTATTTAATAAGAAATTGTATTTTAAGTCTTCGACAGGGATATTTAATTTAAAATTTATAAAACGTAGAAATTTTTTTTGTATTCGCTCAATGTTGTTAATGTGAATTTTATAAGATGGAGACCAAACTACTGAGTTATATTCAATTAGACTTCTTACTAGAGATACGTATAATAGTTTAATGGCTTGCAAAGAATTAAAGTTTTTAGTTGTTCTTAATACGAAGCCTAGTGTTTTCATACCTTTGTTCACAATTTGATGGATATGATTGGTGAAACTTAGTTTTTCGTCCAAAATAATTCCAAGATCTCTCATTTCCGTGACTCTTTCTAAAGCTATGTTATTGATGGAATATTCGAATAAAACAGGATTTTTGTTTCTGAAGAAAGTCAAGGTTGCAAAAATGAGGACCGAAATATGGCACCATTTGCTCGTTGATGGAAAGCTTGTGTGCAAAAACACCAAATTGAAGATTTTTCACGTTCAGCATATTGAACAATGGACGAACCTACATAGAAAGATAGAACGATTAACGTTAGTCGAAGAATAATAAATATGAAAAAGTTTATGTTATGGCTACTATACCTTAGACATTCTTTCGGTTTTATCTACAGTGTTGTTATCGCAAAAATGTATAAAGCGCTTTGTAAGCTCGAAACTGCGACATTTGATTCCTTTTTTGATGATGCTTACACCCAATGTCGGGTCAGATGAATAATAATCTGTGGTAGATGGCAATGTATTGTAGCCGGTCAACACAAGGAAACCAAGAAAACGCTTCAATTCGTATACATATATCTAACTGGAATTCGGTATTGTTTTTAAATCGAGCGTATTTGATCGTAAGAATGAACTGAAGCACTTCGTCATCAAAGAATAATGAAAACAATTAGAAAGCATTATAAGACTTCAGCTTTTCGTACATATCTTTATGCACCACATTCAGCGGTTTAGGAACGCAATATGGCTGGTGGTTCTTTTAAATGCCTTAGACCACTTTGTTTATAGTGAGACTTATTTTTGTATTGTAGTTTTGATTTTTTGGCTGGTGGTGCATTTGAAATAGATATTTGCAATATTATGACTCGCACCAGATGATGTCGAAGGCTGATTCCAATCAAGGTCATTAGTGAATTCATCTGGTACATGCTCGTCATGGCATGACTGATCTTCTTAATCCTAATAATCATGCATAAAAACACTACAAAACCATATTATTTGAAGGCAAGCTAAGCAAAAACGAATGTAAACACTCTCACAGCTAACCTCCAAAGGTTGCGCGCAGGCATCACCTGATTTCAGTCACATCTAGCGGTCATCTTATGCGTATAATACTATGTTGAAATAGTGTTGCCGACCATTTAATCTTTTTATAACAATATGTGATTCACACTTTTTTTATTTTTTTCCGTTTAATTTTTTTTTTTCATTTTCAAAATGGGTCTATTTTTAGGGCTTTAGTAAAAAAATAATTAAAAATAGAATTAATAATAAAATTAATAATAAAATTTATTGAATTATGTTAATTATTGAAAGCTAACATACCAATCTATAAATGCTGCATAATAACTTGGTGGGATTTAGCTTTATTTACAGTGAAAAAAAATCATACTTTGCATCTATTTTTTTGATGCCTATAGACATCGTCATGGAGGTAATGGGTTAATGCTTGGTTTTCCTTTTTGTTTTTTTTTTTTTTTAATTCTGTGGTGTCTTTTCAGCGTCATCAGATCGTCCACCTTCGGCGGGTAATAAGGGTACCGATATATCCGGCCAGGACCTACACTCAAATTAAATCTAAGTCACTTTTAATCAACATACATCTCAGTGTGAATTAATTAACTACAAGTCTTTTCACCGGACCGTTAGGCAGAGGATGTACCACCACACGTCTGTTGTCTTGGCACAAGCTCGTTACTTCTTTCACATTCATGTATTGTCTCATACATACTCTATTCTCTGACTCTTGACAAAACAACTATGTATTATTTAACCCCTCCGACTTTTCGCGAACTTGAAGCTAAGATGTCTTTACCGAAATGTCAATTTCACGAAAACGTTGTGTTATTACCGCCTCACAATCAAAGCTCTATAAATGAAACATTACTGAACGGAGCCGAATAGTAAAAACTGTTTTAGAAAGGTTACAAAATAGGCTTTCAAATTGTTGTATCATAAATAAATATTAACATTTGTAAATATTTAAATTTAGAATGGAAACATGAAAAAATTGTAAAAATGACTCACCTGTAATGTTTTACGTAAAAACGATACTAAAATCACGGATAATGTAAAAAAAAAACATTTATTTCATCGTACAAATGTACAATAAACAATTCTGTCACTTCACTTTTTGACCATTTCATACAAAATATATTTTTAAAAAAATAATTAAACTTGCGAGGCGGGTCGGCACGTCAAACGGCTTTCTTGGCGTCGTTTTACGATTTGGCGGGTAAAATTTGCTTCCACTGAGTAGGTCTTTTTACGGGTTTCTATGGATAACTTTGAATAGAGATGTGAAGCTTCATTCAATATGAATATTCTACTTTTTGTTTTAGGGATGTCACTAGAAGAATAACGGAGTTATGACGATTTTTGTGGAAACACACGCGTTGACGTGTAAACACGCTTATTGTACTTGACTGCTATCGTTATTTTATCGTGTATATCTGCTTACGTTGCTGACCGGTTAATTACGTATATATTATGTATAATATTTCATCGCTGGGCACTTCATACCTCCAATGTGAAGAAATTGAATAAAATCGCTGATGAAGAGATAGACGTGCCCTAACATGAAATCTGGATATTATTTCAACAAGGCAAACCACGTGACCATCTTTTTGACGACAACAGTTGGGTTCCAGCATGTATCATATGAACTACGACACCATTCGTACATTATTGACCGCCGACAAACACACATAGAAAAAATGAGTAGTTCGCTAAAGTTAGGTAACGGGTTTGCAGTGCAGGCCATTATGGGTATTTTTGCGCAAGGCCTGAATATCGGACCGTCAGGTCCCATATTTAACGTGTTCGTTTTTACCGCGGTGAGTATATTATAAATCGAACTTTTTTCACTCGATTTGGGATTCATGACAAATTACGTTTATTATGCAGCGGGCATTTCGTGTTGCATTATAAATAGGAGTAGTTATTTATAAGCAGATTTTATTTTCAAAGACTAAAAAGTGATTCTACAATGCGAGTTGCCTGTAGGCTGTTGTATTAATTTATTAACATATTACTGAAAGGGACACTTCCCCTGCTCCACGCAACTTGGTTTGTTTAACTCACCCTTATTGGCAGTTCTGTCTCTTGCTTACCAATTTTTAGGCATGAAGTAAGACTCCCATTATAAAAAAAAAATCACTGTGCATGTGTATAAATAATAATAATTAGTATAAATATATATTATTTATGGTCCACCTTTATTTTTCTGCTTCAAAAGTTTTTATTTTCACACACAAATAAATTTGAAATATAATTGTTTTCACATTGGAGTTATTACGCATCAAATGACGATTTATGTATTTGATAAGTATTAGTACAGTGAAACTCTTGAAAAAAGTTTTCCAAGGTCTGTAAAAACAACTTGTCAAGAGGGAAAACCTTATTCAAGGTTTCCGGGGATAAAGTGCACTAACTTCGGGAGGTGATTCTACATGATAGTAGAAGTAAAAAAAATAAATAACTTTTTTCGAAATTTTTTTCCCGTACTAAAATATTTTTCCATAGAAGAATATATATTTTTCCATACAAACGATTCAACTTTTTTACCTAAAAACTACCTTAAAACATTGGATTTTCGAAAAAAGTTATTTATCTTTTCTACTTCTAAAATCATGTAGAATCACCCCCTGAAGTTAATGCACTTTACCCCCGGACACCCTGTATGTATGTATTATGTGGGATAAATTGGGCCAAATTCAGTATTCAAGGGTCTAAAAAACCAAACTTCTTAAGCATGAAACTTCTTAAGAGGAAACTTCTTAAGAGAGTTTTGCTGTTATGTATTTGATTCAGTTGGTAGTCTCATTTCGAACTTCACGACTTCTAAATATAACTTATTATTTACTCTCATGTATGACTAAATATTACATAATTAATTTTATTTCTACTACATAAGATTATTTTCTTACTCTATTTTTAACTTTGTATAATATTTACTACCATATATAACTTAATTTTTATACTATTAAGCTTATTACATATTTACTCTAATATTATATATTATTCTTATATCTCTGCAATGGTGCTGGTCCCCAACTCAAACAAACACAAAAACTTCTATAATTTCTATATTGAGTTGAGGGTAGTATAGTTTAGTTTTAAGAAATCTATTGTAATGTTACAAAAAAATAATAAAATTGTGGTACATGCTCATAACACAATACTAACTGCAAACAATGAAGGTACAAATAGTTCCCACATACATGTCTAAATAAATAGGTCAAAAAGAATCTTACTCTTTCCCCTGTATTCTTTGAGATTTTCTCATCAAGTTACTTTAAAACATCTCTATAAGTAGAAATATTCCCGTTTGACATTAATTTAAAAATAGTTTTTCTGTTTTTGAATATAGCCCAAAATGAACTACAATTTTTAAAAGCAGATGAAAGACTTGTTCATATATAATATTACAAAGTGACAAATGTAAAGCGAAAAAAATTAAATTACATAAACGGATTATAATGGTTATTGTCACTTCACTTTTTTCATTTCACAATATAAAAAATTCATAAACTTTTAAGTGTAATGGTTAACTTTTAAACATAAATACGAAGCGTGGTGTTGCCACATTCGAACACTGCTTAAATCATATTTCTCACAGTAATACAAAAGGAGATGGAATGACTTTTACGAGTCCGTATCATCTTGTGCAGTCAAATAAACAAGAATACTCTACTGCTGTTGGTGTTCTGTGTACAAAAGGGCCCAAAAAGACCCAAGGTATTAAATACTATATTAAAGATACCTAAATTTTATAAGAGAGCGGTTTGGAAAGTAACCTCCATTTGGTTCTAAATAAAAACAGAGGATGTACAGAGGACGGTAGATGATTTCCATTTTTCACTCACATGAAGAAGTGACTTTGGGCCCAGCACTTAGATGATGATGATCCTGTGAAAACGCTGTGACAGGTTGGCTACATTTCCAGGTTTCCGATTTTTATGCAGAAGGAATTTTTAAATTAGTGGTGAAATGCTACGAAAAGTGCTTGAATTTAAATAGCGGCTATGTTGAAAAATAGTGGAAAGCTGCACTTTTAAGAAGCGTGTAATAAAATATTTGTATCTTCAGAATGGTTGTGAAAAAGATTTTTGTACAATTTTTTTTCTGATTTACATTAAAATCAATGATAATATATTTTTTTTTAATGTATATATTATATACCTATCTTAAATTAATATAGGTTGTTATTATAAGAACCTGTTGCTCTATAGCAATTTAACAGGACTTCATTTATTGTGATATTATGTAACAATTTAAATAATAAAGAATAATAAAAACAAAATTAAAAATGGACCGCACAAATCGAATAACTGTTTTTTTATTTGAAATTTTTTTGTATAATTGTGTATGTATATTAAAATACAAAACAGTTATTGATATTAGGATTTCATGATGAACTGAAAAATATAATATGACGTTGCCTGGGCTTTACACAGAGTTTTTCAAAATCTAAAATAGACAGTGACCTTCCTTTTCTTTTGACGGTCTAGGTGTGGAAAATTTCATCAGTCTCGGTATAAAACTGTAGATTTGTATACAAATCAAATATACGTTGCCCGCCGCAGACATTCTTTTTCATATGAGATACAATATTTTTTCTTGTATAAAATATGATTAGGATCGGGTCAAAAGATCATAAAGTGTTAAGATATGTGTTGATAATAATATTTTGTGATGTCACTGAAAACAAATCAATATTTTTTACATTAGTTGAATAGAAAAGAATGTGACCTTACTGGGGTACTCCGTTCTAAGGTCACATTGTTTTAATGTGTTAATTTTTTTTAAAGTAATTTTTGTAAACATTCAAAATATGCAAGAGGTAAATTATAAAGCGAAATAATAGAAGAAAAACATAACATTATACAAGAAAAATGTATAGTGGTAAAAAATACAGAAGAAAACATAATATAAGGTTAATCTTAGTTATGTTGCAACATTTTATCTATATTCTTCCTTCCCGTGTCCATAATCCATGTCTTAATACTTCTTTTAAAGCCGGTTTTTTTTTAATGGTTTTTATTGCAAGAGGGAAGATATTAAATAGTTTTATAGAGAAATATTGCAAATTTATTTGCCCAAAACTCGTTTTAGTTGTAGGTTGGTGAAATGTATGTTGTAATGAGGATCTTGTGAATCGACTCAAGTTTGTGTGTGTAAAGTTATCCTGGTTTTTGAATGCATACATTGAAATATCTTTTGAATATAATTGTTTCAGAGACATTACATTCAGGGAATTAAAAACATAGTCTTTAGGGGTTCTGATGGGGACTCTTAAGTATAATTTTCAAAATTTCCTTTTGTGCTGTGAGGACTGGTTTTAGAATGGAATTGCATGAACTTCCCCATCCGATAAGACCATATAGTAAATGAGATTGGCTCAAGGCGTAATAAATTTTCATTAGTTGTTCTTTATCTAAAATGTTTTGAAGAACTAGGGTTAGTTTTAATTATTTTGTTGCTTATATTTTCAACTTCGGAGTTCCAATTTAGATTTTGATCAACAATTATTCCTAGATACTTTATCATTTGTATTTCATTCAATTTTTGGCAGTTGCAAGGATCTTCTTGCTTCAAGTTTAAACAATTTTTATGTTCAGGTTTGAATTGAGGTTATCTGTCTGTTTATTATGGATTTTGAATTTAATATATTTAGTTTTTGTGTCCTTTAAGGTTAATGAAATTGAATTTGAATTTGAATCAAGCCATTGTTTTACCCTATTCATCCCTACTTCAGCTTTTTCGAATACAGTCTCTCACGACATTCCATCGAAGAGAAGCATTGTGTCATCTGCGAAACTAATGACTGAGCCGTGATAGTTTAGATTACATAGATCATTAATATATATCAGGAATAAAATCAGGCCTAAGACGCTGCCTTGTGGAACACCGTATTGGATTTGTATTGGTTGACTTGTTACATTTTGAATCTTGACTAATTGTGATATCTCTGACATATAGCTTTTAAAAAGATTCAGTTTTAAGATTCCAATCTTTTTGAGCTTTTTTTAATATTCAAAATATTGACAATACATATTATGCATTACTACTTGTTATGTTATCATTTAACAAAATGTCTAATGACAGTCTGTAAGTTTAGTGATGATATAGGCACAAGTTCATGTAGCTAGTAGTTATTATGTTTTCTTCATAGAAGAGTAGGCAGAAGTAGCATTGCTGTTGTAGCTGTAAACCTTTATTCTTCTTCTATTTCTGCTAGGCTGTTAATTGTGCCTCATGTATAAATAGATAAGCGTTACAAATGCTTATTAACCCTTTTACTCTCAAGCATTTATTAGATAATTAAATGTACTAATTTTCGATTGTTGGTGCATGATTCTTCAAATTCAGTGATATATGAATTTTCAAAATTGGAATTACTTATCATATATCATCAGACAGGAAATAAAGTAGATACCAACATTGGAATTACTTATCATATATCAGACAGGCAATAAAGTAGATACCAACATTGGAATTACTTATATATCAGAGAGGCAACAAAGTAGATATGTACCAATATTGGAATTACTTATCATATATCAGAGAGGCAATAAAGTAGATACATACCAACATTGGAATTACTTATCATAAATCAGACAGGCATAGTAGATACCAACATTACTTAACATATATCAGACAGGCAATAAAGTAGATACCAACATTACTTACCATATATCAGACAGGCAATAAAGTAGATAACAAAATTATGAATTTTATGAATCAACAATGCTAATTAATAATAATCCATATTTATTTTGTTGAAATGTTTGACAGAAGAAGAATTTCGTTAAATGTTTTTAAATGAATTGATAGATTAAAGATTCTGTTGCTTCTTTTGAAAAAAAGATTAAAGATCCGTTACTGAGACAATACACATTGTTTCACTGAACTAGGTCCAGTGAACATAGTTTATATTTGTTGCGCCTCTGATTGCCTTTCATTCTAGCCTGTTCTTATATATATTCTTTGATTGGCCATCCTTTTGCTGTGCTACATTTTTTATTGGACTAGTATGAATATAACGTATCTTGTATTATTATAATGTCTTTGAATAGATGTCGTAATTTTTCATGTTTACTAACATTCGATAGTCAATGATCCTGCCTCTAATATTTTTTTTTATATATTCTTAGCTTCTAATCTTACAATTATAATATTCTGTGATTTTTCATGGGTCTGCGCTAGTAATAATAGTGGAGCACAGTGAAAAATCACCGATATGCTAAAAATTTCAGATCACTTGCTCTGAGAGTTTAATTAAAAAAAAAATTATCATCAAATTATTATTAAAAAAATTCTTGTGCTTATGAATCGGTGGTCAGGCATTTTAGCACAAGCACATAGATCAGTGGTCTGAGACTAAAAGAGTATCAAAAATCCGGTTATTATCAATCAATTAATAATAAAATCACATGACCGAAAAATGCCAGACAGCAAATTTTTTGTACTGCTTTTCTGCCCATTTTAGGAAGAGTTGAAATTTCAATAATTCAAAATGGCGCTAATTGCCAATTTGATGATGACATCTAATGTGACCGGGTTTCAAACAACTAGACATAAGATTGAATGAATTTGAATAAGGATTTGCTAGTAGCTTTAGTGCTAGTGCCGAGATTGACGAAAACATATTTATTTGTGTTTTAGGGAAAATAAAAAATTGATTCATACAGTTTTTATTCATAGTACTTACATAGTTTTGTTAAAAGTTTACCTTTGACGTGCATAGAGGGTAAAACTGACTCTTGCATGGCAAGACGGGACGACGTTCTTGCACGGGACGATGCTTCATTCGGCCAGCATTATGACTCGTCGGTTCTTTCCGCCTGGCCACCAAAACTCTGTGCTGGAAAGGCCAATTCTTGTGTGGCATGAGGAAACGACGCTTCATTCGGCCTGTCTCGTGACTCATCCGCTCCTTCTGCTCTGCTGCCAAGACTCTGTGCTCTCCTCTCTCCGTCTATATTGTCATTTTCTCTACTAAACCCTCACTGCTTCATTTGTATACATATAGGAGTGAATTTTAAAACAAGTGTGTCATTTCGAGTAGAGCGCCGTTTTTGTTTCTTAAATACAAATGTGTTTATTTATTTTAAATATGAGTAACAGTGAAAATGAAAAATCATTACAAGTAAATGCACTATAAAAATCAATTTCGATGTCTCACATTTACCAGGCATCCCGTGACAGCTATTTTTTTCATGTCAAGATTTTCCAGTATTCAAAACACCACACTATATTTCTGAAAATCTTTATTAAAAATGTGACTTATTTAAAATAATTTAATACATCTCGTCTCTTTTGATAATTATGCATAAAGTGTATCACATAAGAACCTTTGTATTTTCGATCCCTTGATAACTGATCTCATTACTACACCCAGTGTAGTTATAATGACCTTTATCCGGTGATGATAATGATATAACACTGAAGAGATAAGATTTGTGGTGTGGGCATGTTCAGTTCATGTGGTTTAAGCTCAAGGTTTCCTTACTTCTGGTAAAATTGATCAACATTTTCGAATAACGAAATCCTTCCTTGAATAGTTACATTTCACTGACCTGTGTGGAAAGGTCTCTTTTTTTTAAAAATCTGTATCTTCCTCGCGATTAGTCTTTGGGATTGCCGGTTTATCCCAAGAATCAATATAACATTTGCTAGGTTATAATGTTTAGAGATAAAGACCTCACAATAGGGCGCCAGTTGCTAGGTTATAAAGTTTAGAGATAGGGGTCTCACAATAGGGCGCCAGTTGCTATGTTATAAATGCGCTATGTTGGAAGCCAGTTGCTATGTTATAACACGGGGGGTCCTCAAGGGTAGGCACGTGCCCACTGGTATCGAACCAGGGGCACCAGTGTAGCTCAGTAATCGGAGGCGGTGAGATTCCTTTGTCTGCAAGGCGTGGGGGACTTCTTTGTTCTCCTCGAGCTCTCCACGGTCAGCACAGAAAAGGTTATTTTAATATCACAAGCCAGGATGTGGTGAAAAAGGGTTTATTTCAGTAGTTTTACAACAGGGGTACATCCTAACCATAAAAACAGTATCGATCTCTCTCTTTTTCTCTCAACAGGGTGAATGGTACTACTGAATTTACTAAGTGAACACAAAATAAGGGGGGTTTTAGGTTGAAGATAGCTTACGAGTACGTCAAGTCATGATGCAGGAAGTCGCACTTGCTGTCCAAAGCGGGGGTTGAGTCGGTACACACGCGGTTTTAATACTAGGTTAACTCCTAGGACCCGATTATAGCGGTCCTGGTCCATGATCTAAAGATACCGGCAGTATTACCGTTTCCAAAACAATAGATTCTATGATGCGGCTTTGACCGCGTTGTTTGTGATCTCGGGGCGAATGCCGCGTGCTCGCTAGACCGGGGTCTGATTTCAACTGGCGAGCGCTCGCCTGCGTCCCAGAGTGTATGCGTGTGCGGGAATTTTGTGGAGCTCTTACCATTTAGGCTGGCTTGAATTGTATATTGTGTAATAGAGTGGACCGTGTTTCGTAACACATTATAGCAAATTATTCTCATATTATGGATGAACTAAGTTATTTTTTTCAAAACTATCAGGAATGTGCTAATTAAAAAAGACTTAATAAAAATCTACATGGCTCTCTGCCAATCACTGTTAGAATATGGTATTATCGGATGGGGCAGTGCAAATAAAAAATATACTAAATCCACTAATTAAATCTCAAAAAGCCATAATGAAAATTATACTGAAAGTTCCTGTAAGAACTAGTACTGACGAAATCTTCAACAATCTTAACATCATGTCAATTAAACAACTATATTCTAAAACTATACTCATTTACATTCATAAGTACAAAACCCAAGAAATAACAATAAACACGTACAATAGAAACACTAGATCTCATGGTCAAAAACTTATCCAACAAATAACTACTAATACAACTTTTGGGCAAAAAAGCTTCTTATATCATAGTATTAAACTCTACAATAAAATACCACTCTCACTCAAAAACCTCAACATTATAACATTTAAATCTCAAATCAAAAGCTGGATACTTAATATAGGGAGATCTGAAATAGAAAATATACTGATATCAAACACAGACTAAAACCGAATCTACTAAACTGAACTATACAAAAAAAAACACTTTACTTATTTTAAAATTATTTAAAAAAAAAAATTATAGTACATGATATATGTTTATAATTAAATTCATATGTTACTTTGTTGTAATATTAATTTCTTATAATTAAATTATAATATGTAAATGACATCCTCAGCACGGGAGATCCCAGTGAGGATATCATTATATCTATATGTTACCAATGAAAAGAAGACAATAAATCATTATCATTATAAGTACAACGCAGTAGCGATATTTAGATGAGATCCAATAATAGTTTGTGTGTTGTATTGCAGAAGTCAGGCAATGTGGCGGCACGCTATGCAGACATGAAGGTCAGCAAGATCTCCACGCTGACCACCAGCCACAGCCACAAGGTGTCGCAGTTCCACAAGCAGCTCAAGCAGTCTGTAGGCCCCGTCTTGGCTAAGTTGCAGGTACATTGGAACTACTAAAACACTTTTCAAGGGACCACTAACTCTGTACCCGAGAAGCATACGGATGCAAGTCCAAAAAGCTAAATGTTCAGGAGATACAAAATACTTTTTTTTCTGTAAGTTTGGTCTCATAACTTCTGCGGATATTCATGATAATTGATTTTTATTTTTTATCCTATTGAATCAATTAATTTTGTATCGAAAATGAGAAAATAAAATACAATATTTTATATGCAAAGCCTAAAAAAAATGTTTTAAAAAAAGCATTGTGGACTTGAGTCCTTCTGCTTCAAAATGATATTGAATATTTTGGTATGACACATGGTATATTATAAAGGGATCAATATTGAAAACTTCACTTGGAAGTAAAATAATAACTATGTAACAGGTAAATATAAATATCTATTTTATTTATATTTATATTTCCCTATAAATAAAATAGATATTTATATTTACTAGGTAAATATAAATAAAAAAAAAATAGATATTTATAGGTAAATATAAATATAAATAAAATAGATCAATGTTGAAATTTCATTTGGAAGTAAAATAATAACTATATAACCGGTATATATAAATATCTATTTAATTTGTATATTTTTTTATTTAATTATTTTTACAAATTATTGGTATTTTCCATATCTTCGTCATCTGACAGAGAAAAAAAAGATTAAAAAAAAATAAATGTAAAAAAAGTGCAGTGGCTCTGGTACCCACTGTAACATCTTTTGTAGGACACCAAAATTTGGTGTATTTAATGCGATTGGAATTGTATTTACCTGGGGCAATACCTCCGGGGTGCTCAAAACGGTTCCATGATAAATCGACAATTCAACACACCTTTAAAAAGTGATATAAAGTCATTAGAAACGATGAAAAAAATAAATTAAACCTAACCTAACCCACTTAACCCAGTAAATAGAGATTTTGTTCTTCACTTTACCATCACTTTTCATGACTTTATATAACTTTTTAAAAATGGGAAATTATCATGAATTATCATTTTGATGATTTATCCGGTCACCGCTCAAAACACCTCTCCTTTTTCTTCTAATATAATAATATTTAAATTCAGTTTCCTGAAAACCATTTTTATACAGTAGCATCCCCGACACATTTACGTCAGCTCGTAGCCATAATTCCGTTGATATTAGGAAACCCTTACCATTCATGTTCTTCTTTCGATATACAAAAGGTGATTGTGAACCAGTTTTAAAGGGAATTTAAATATTTGAAATTTTCTAAGTTCATTGAGTGTACAATGTACTGATTATTAGTTTTGCAATATCTGATGAATTGTTCCCGTTAATTTTTTTTGTCGTGCGGTAAAATATTTGGAATTGGGTAGTTTTTTTTTGCCCTTTCAATCGCTGAATGGACAGAGTCTACTTCCAGGTAATAAAAATTTAAGATGAATGATCTTGAGGTTTTTAATTTTTTATAAAACCTGCCATACGTAGGATATGGCTATTGTTATATTTCTATTTTGACCTGCACAGTTGTCAGACCATACGGTTATTTCTTCAACATTATTCCCCATATCGCTGTATATCCACTTTAAGAGGCAAGAAGCTACTTCATTTGCCACCTGTTTTCCATCCCTATATAGTCCATTCAGTAGTATAATGATGAGGTAAGGTAAATGTAAGTAAATAAATAAGTAAGTGACATGGTCAGGTCTTCAATAATAATATCACCACCTATGTTTCCATCAGTCTCTTCAGAACAATTCTGTTTCTTGAGCCTCGTCATACATTCATACACGGAAATACTCTTTTTCATCATTATTTATTGCAGGAATGCAATAAATAATGATGAGAGCACTGGGATTGTTCTGTTTAGTTCCACAGAAAACATAGAAATTAGAGGCAGAAGGACGCAAAATGGACTTGAGTCTACATCCGAATGTTTACTTCCACGGAAAGCGTAGTAATGTTAGAGGCAGAAAGATGCAAGTCCAATGTACATCTTTATGCTTCTACGGTGTGAATGTGCTAATGGTTCTTGCATCCTTATAATATTTTTGAAAATACCATAAATATTCAAGATAGGGCTTGCATCTTTCTGCCACTAATGAACATGATAATTTACTTCATGTCTTCATCAAAAACTCATTTCTTCAAATTTTGGACTTGCATCCGTATGCTTCTCGGGTACAGAACTTAACCATTAATGTGGGATAAATTAGACCATTTTTTAAATGAACCTTAAATCTTAATAAATTTTCCATTGTTTTCCCACAACAATCCTTAAAACAGATTTCTTACATTTATTTAGAACGCATTGTAATATTTATTTATTTATTTATTTATTTATTTTAGGAACATTAACAGTCTTAGTAATATAATATACATAAGAGAATAACAAAAAACAGACCAATTATTAATGTTCACAGATATATATAGAAACATAAAACTAACCTGCAAACGATAAACCTATAATATGCCTACCATAAACAGCAATAAATAAAAGTGATTTTAACTATACTTAAATAGACTTGGGTTGGAACGGGAAAGGGGAGGAGAGGGATGAGGAAAAGTTGCCACGCAGGTAATATTAAAATATTAGGTACAATCATTTTAACAGTGGTTAATATGAGTTAGAATGTGATACAATGAAATTCTGTAGTGATAGTAACTAGCAGTGAATATGTCAGCACGAGTGTCTATATTTGCAAATTTATTATTATAGTAGTTACATGTCCTTTGCATAAATTCATTTTGGTTGGAATTGGTATTGCATCTATCAATGTAGAAAAGGGTATTTTGTCTGCTGTATCGAATTGGCGCATGGAAATTTATTTTGTTCAGCAACTCCGGGCAGTCAACTTTAGAGTTAATAATTTTATACAAGAGCATCTGATCAGCGACAATCCTCCTGTTGAGTAGTTTCGTGATTCGAAAATGTTTCTCGATTTCGTCGTAAGAGTTGTATATGTTAAATGATTTAAAATTGAGGAATTTGAGAAATCGTTCCTGAACTCTTTCTAACCTGTTAACATAAACAATATAGCGCGGGTTCCAAACCGGTGAACAGTACTCCAGGTGGGGACGAACATGTGAATTGTAGAGAGTCAGATATGTCTTAGTATTTTTGAAAAATTTGCATGTTCTCAGTACAAACTACAAAAAGTAATATGAAGGTACAAAAAAGTAATATGAAGGTGTAATATGAAGGTGAACAAGTACAAAAAAGTAATATGAAGGTGTCGTACCCGCTGAGCTATCATCCACCTCTGAGGCTCGTATTTATATATATCGACGGTCCCGCAGAACAATGTCGGATGTGCAAATTTGTAGTTTTGTAGTAGAGCTGTTTAAAGTTTCGTTTCTGCCTTTCTACTGTTTTTGAGATCAAGAAATATAGTGTTTGATATTTTGCATTAACCCCTATTTATTTAATGGGAGAAATACATTGTCAAAAATAGTAAAAATGCATAAATTAAACTTTAAACAGCTCCCCTGCAAAACTACACATTTGCACATCCAACATTGTTCTTCATGACTGTCGATATATATGTTTTATTTTTTGAAGATGCAACATAACTGTAATTACTTTACAGGCTCTTTCCCAATAAAAAAAACAGTATTTTTGAATAGAAACCTGTATTTTGAATAATGTTTGTATTCCAGGTTACACCTCTGAACAAGAAAGATTTCAACTTTGTCCAGTTCCTCCAGGAGATAGCTTCGGAGCAGTCGTTCGAGGTGACCTATGTAGACATTGAGGAGAAGTCCATATCTGGCAAGTGGCAGTGCTTGGTGCAGTTGTCTACACTGCCGGTGGCTGTATGCTACGGAGCTGGGGCCAGCAGCAAGGATGCGCAGGCCGGTGCTGCCCAGAACGCTTTGGAGTACCTCAAGATTATGACCAAAAAGTGAGCCATCGCAGCCTATTTCTGATCAGCTCCCGTAAACCGCTAAACCCAATTTTCTAATGTTTCAACTCAATGTTTTTTTATTTTTATTATAAAAGTTTGTTGAAAATAATTTATAAATGAATTGATAATTATAATGCATGTACCTATAGTTTTATGATCTGCCCACATATGAATTTAGTTGACACGGGCTGTAAGGAAAAGTGATTGATGAATTATTGGAGTGAAGCTGTATTGACTTTTGATTTAATCTCAATACATATTGTGTGAAACATTAGAAGTTTATTTGTATGTTGGTTTAAAACGGAAGCTGAGTCTGATGGATGTACTGTCTCCCATGTTTGTAACGTGGACTTAAGCTTCTTGATATAAAATACATATTTATGAATGTATGACCCAAATAATAAAGCATACATTTGTGAAATCGCAATAGCTTCGGACCATTCTGTAATCTTGCTGATTCGCAATTTAGAAAACAAGCACTAATGGATAATTTGAATGATTTACTAATGTTTATTTGTTTGTTTGGACACTAACTTTTAGGCAGATTGCGAGTGGGCAATGTCTCGGGTGGTCCAGTGCAGTTGGGATATTGGATATATGGGGCGACACTTGGTACAAGCTATACTTTGCATAGAATTAGTGGAATTTTCCAAGCCTGGAAATTACTATTCAAATGAAGTTTCTCTATTTAATGCTAAATAACAAAGAGAAAAGTGTGAGAATATGCCTGTCCATAAGAATAATTAACTCGCTAGTATTTTAATCGCGTGTCCATATTAACCCTTCTTGGTTAGTATATAGTGTATACAGTACACATTATATATTCTTAGTAGGAGTAGGTAATGTTGAGAGGAAAGTAATACAGTTCCAAATCCCTTGATATTGGTGGAGATTAAAATGTATATGTATTTAAGAAACAAAACTCCCCTGTAAAGATTCCTCAGTACAAACCAGACGGAGAATTAGCCAATAATACCCTGCCTGTGAAAATGGGCATTATTTTAATGCAAAGTATAGAGGTTGTAAACTCTCTTTTTGATATGGTTGAGTTATTCAATCCATAACAAAGTGAATTGTTTTCCTTGTCCATTTTAATTTAAACAGTGCCCGGCATATTTTAAGGAATACATCAGAGACTGATGGGGTTAAAATGAACAAAGAAATAAGTTAAATGTTAATTAACTGCTAAGGCAGACTAAACATTACCCCGGTGTACCTCCTGTTTAGTTGGTCTTGGTATTTCTTATATTGTAATGTAACAAACAAACAAACATGATTCAATAAATAATAGATAAGTGACGTCTCTATGAATTGTCTTATGTTTATACATAGAATAAGCTCTCTTTCTTTGAATGCAGTACATATTATGCATTATTGTAATGGAATTCTTTTCATCATTGCTTTGTGGTATTTAGAATGATTACACATAGATGCGTAATACTTATCTAATATCTAATTGTATTGAATATTAATAAATGTTTGCTTTAAAAAAATGTCTTTCATTTCTTCAATATGCACATAATTTATATGCATGAATTTGTTATATGCTTTTATCAAAACCTTTCTCCTATATATGTACCTTCATGTACATTCTTTTCCCGTAGACCTACCATGTAAGCAACAACACATGTCAAACTAGCTGAAGTCCCCGGCGTTGTCCAGACTTTAAACAGAGTTTTCGAATTCAGACTTAAACAGTAACCTTTCTCTTATTCTTAAGGTCAAGTTTGCAAAATTTCATCGATCTCGGAATAAAACTGTAGATTTTGTATAAAAATCAAAGAAAAACTGCCCCCCACAGACAATCTTCTTTGTATAAATAGATGAGGCCATGAATGAATTACGGTGATGCGATTTTATTAGTGGTAGAATTGAGGTTGTGCACTTCGGTCGAAATATTTTTTTTTATTTTTTTATATTAACTCCACACAGGAGGCCCTGAAGAAAAAAATTTCCCTCAGGGCCTATGTCATCTTTGGGGATGCTGTGTGGAGGGTCTTTTTGTGGAGAGGAAGGAGTGAACATGGGTCTTGAAGAGTCCCATGTTGTAGGAGGGAGGAAACACAAAGGCCGGCAGTTCATTCCACAGCCGAGCTGTTGAACTTAAGAACGAATCGTAGAAGCGACCCGTTCTCATGTGACAAATGTCAACTGTGTACAAATGTTGGGCGCGCGTTTGGCGTGTATCCCGACTACGCACCGGTGCCAAAGGGATCAATGACGCTAGTTCCTCAGAGCATCTTCCATTGTAATACCGATAGAACAAGGACAGCATACCTACCTGACGCCTGTGCTCTAAAGATTGCAGTCGGTTTGTTAAGATTGGGGAATCTGTCAAACGGACCGCCCGTTTTTGCACAGAGTCAAGGGTTTTTTTCAGGTATTTAGGGGCTCCGGACCAGAGATGGCTGCCAAATTTGACAGTAGGGCTCACTTGCGATTTGTACAGGGTCAGCAGTTATTAGTTGTTTTTAGTGTATTATTAAAGTATCTGCGGGCCCTGTACAGTACGCCCAGCTTCTGAGAGGCCAACTTTACTCTGGCTTCGATGGAGCCCCCGTACCTGAGCTGGTCACTTATAGTTATACCAAGAATATCAATGGAAGGCCTGTTCGGAAGATTGCTTCCGTTGAAGGAGACTAGATTATCATTTGGATCCCTTTTAGACGTAATCAGACAGGATTGGGTCTTTGAAACATTAAATTCGACGAGATAATATTAACAGAATCTGCTAAACTATCTAATAAAAGGGCTTTGGAATTAATGAAGGTCCCAGTTGGAATCTGAGTATCACAAATTATATTTCAGAGATGAACAATTCGTGAGTTTCTGACTTCCTTCTTTTTAAAGATTCACTATTCTTAATATTTACACATATTTGTGATAAAATGATACATTTTTATTGCAACAATACATTGCACAAAAAAGTGGTGTTGGAATATGTAGGATGGAGAGGTAAGGAATAACAAATGAACATTAAATTCCATCGAGGTCTTTGCAACCCACACATGTAACATTGTCATCAAATGGCCATTCAGCAACATTTTGTTTTTTTTTTGACATTTGAAAGCTCCCCGTTAAATGCTGATTCCAGGTCTGTTTCAGCTTTCTATCAAATTGTATAAGCTGATAGCAACGTGATAGCAAAGTTGTTCTCTTCTGCTGATCACAATTTATTCAAAAGCTGAAGCGGACTAAGGACGTGTTGTTTCATACAATTTGAGCAATCCATCAAATTTCAAAGTTAATTTCCAAGTTCTGTGAAAGTCCTATTGAAGTTCTGTTATATCAATATGGGCCAGTTGCTTCACATAACTGAAATAATAATAGAACTTTCACAGTCCTTGAAAATTAACTGTGAAATTTGATGAATTGTTCAAATTAGAATCGACATTTAATGGGAAACTTTCAACTGTAAAAAAAAAACAAAATGGCACTGAATGGCCATTTGATGACTTTGTCACACATGAATTTGTGATACACAAAAAACAAAACGAAGCTGAATGGCTGTTTGATGACAAAAGAACTGGGCCTAAATGAAATGAAATATATACACTAATGAACGAAAGTGGATAATTCCGGTAAATAATGGTAATAAAATGTGGTACATTTATAAAAAAAAACTAGGTTTTTTTGGTATTATTTTCTTTAAAATTTATTTATTTATTCATCGAGGGTTTAAAATTATAGATACATCGATAACAATGTGGATATATATTATACAGACAAAAACATTGATCTTAAAATAATACATATTGTGTTACATTTAATTAGACCATTGTGTTAAGTTTAAATTGAACCTACTGCAATGAACAATAAATTACATATTTAGATACACTTTGTATTATATTATTACAGATTAATCAAACACTTACAGTATTCCTAGAGGTATGGCTTATTTATTAAGTTATTTATATTTTTAAGCACATTGGATGAGAGAACATAATATTGTTTTTTAAATTTCTAATGGGTAAATTGGTTCTTCGTTGGTTTCTCAAATTGTGAGAAAAATGAGTTCCCAGAAACATTTTGCCTTCGGACTTGACTACGGATTTCAAACTGCCCTTGATTATTGCTGTTTTCAAAATGAAATCTTTGGGTGCAGACATTAATTGCTGTAGGCTGACAGTGCGTTTTCAGTATGTTTTGGGCTTGACCCATATTCACGTCATTTGATTGTGAAGCCAAAGGAGAGTTATAATTACAAAAATTTCCAAATAATGATCTTGAATAATCATTAGATACATTATTAAAACTAGAGTACTGGTTTTGGCCAGCATTTTGAGGAACATTTTGGTAATGTCTCTCCAAAGTCTTTGGCACAATATTAAGATGTGATCCTTGTGTGTCTGGTTCATTGTATTTCGGTAGATTTCCTAAATTCCCTGATTCAACCCTCGTTGAAGGAATATGAACATTTTTGAAGTAGTTATCATTGTATGAATGTTTCATATCATTTTTTCGATATTCAACAATATTCTCTATTGTTTGGTGTTGAAACAATTGAAATGAAACTTCGGAAGTTGTATTTTGCTCGTATTTACCTTGTGACAGATTAACCATTTCAGAATCTTCTATATTTCTGTTGCTGCAATATGCCGATGCTATCATATTTTGTGGATTAAAAAGGTTTTGATCTATTATTTCATTGTTATCGGAATCATACATATTTTGACTGGCTAAATCCTCATCAATTTTCTTAATCCAATCATCTTCATTGTCAATTTTGGTATTAGTACCATTCTTTAAAATATTGTTACATGCTGACACATAGTTTCCTAGACTGTGTTGATAATCCAATATTATTCCGTCATTTTCTAGCCTGACTACTTCCGGTTCCTTTATTGTCATTTTTTGAAAGTTCTCTCTTTTGTTAGGAGTATCTGTATACATGTCCCAAACAATTGGAGCTTTGTAATTCAACACTGAATTGATGGATTGTTTCTGTGATTTTTTTCTTTGAGAACTTTTGACTTTATTTGCATTTGGTAGCTTACAATCTTTTTCCAAATTTGATTCCAAGTCTTCTATTCTGCAGTAGAAAAAAATTACATAATTAAATCTAATCAATTTTATGACAATATAAAACAAAGGTTACTGCTATTGACTTAATTTTAGAACTATGTAAGTACTATTTTAATTAATTGAAAATATAATTCATACAACCTATCAAAGTCATCGTTTATATCCACCTCTTTTCCAGAATCTTGTTTTTGTTTATGTTTCAGCAATGAGGCTGTTATCATTGAGGTAAAGATGTTTTCAGTTGTCAAGTGACTTTTATTTACCATTACTATTGTTTTCTCTTCTTCTGAATCTTTAATCATTTCAATCTCTTTGCAAGCTGTTTGACTTTCATTTGTATCTGGATCCAGGACAGGAAAGCAGTTGAATGGAGATTTTTTCAACCATTCCTTAACATAAGTTTCTTTATTGCATATTTTCTTACCGGGGCTTGCAAAAAGTAATTCTGTTTTACGTTCTAAAGAAGATGAAACATCTCGGGTGATATCAACTTCATCACCTGCACCTGTCACATTGCTTTCAATTTGGGAAATCCTTTTTTCAGCAATTTTCTTTAATGTGTTTACGTCATTTGATACTTCAATATTGGGTTTATGTAGATCTGTTTTTAATGGTGACATTGGCTTGTCTTTTCCCTCAAAGATGTCATCTTCTTGAATATCTTCTAATTCTCTTATTTTATCCTGTGAGGAATTACACACTATCTTTCCTATATTTTCATTCTCTGAAATTTCTATGATATTATTGGCAGTTGTGTTGAATGAATACAAAGAAAGTAATTCCTTTAGTGGTAATTCCATCACTGATTTCATTACTGACAAGATTGGTCTCTTGGCAGTAATGTTTGCTTTAAATTTGTGATTTCTCCCTACGAGGGATAAATTCTTATTGACCAAGGAAAATTCTTCACTTTGGATTTCGTTTATAACATTTCCAGTTAACATATTGCCAGCTGTAGGTGGAAGCAAAACAAGAGGAGCTCTCCAAGTAACTGACTTGAACTTTTTACTTTTATATCTTCTTGGATATGCGTTGAAAGTGAATGGTTTGGGCACGGTGCTGAAAGTAATGCAGTGAAGTTTTTGAAAGTTGTTAGCAATATGAATCTGATTAACAAACTGTATGTTAACATTAGTGGGCTTGTAATAATATTCCATACTATTATTTTTTTCGACGGATTTATCACATTTTACAATATTCTGAACAGAATTTTGCTTTGATTGTTTTGGAGTATGGGAAAATTTTGGTGATTGGCTCTCTGTTTTATCGCATTGAATTTTATCCAAAAAATTCAGATTAACTATTTTAGATTCACCATCTTCGGATTGTACTAAATTTTCTGTACTAATTTCAATTTTATTTTGGGGTTGTGTTAAATTTTCAACAAAAATGATTTCATCATCTGAACGTATCTCACAAATAGACAGTGCCGGATAAGTTATTTTCTTTTGTTCTTTTTTTTCGATTGGTTTCTCTACCATAATTTTGTTTTGTTTAAAATTGATCGACAAAGTCTGGGCATCTATTGCATTTGTGATTTTTTCGCCACTCACATCATTTGTTCTGGATTGTTTTTTTTCAAGGTTGTTGTTAAATGCAGAAAGATTCTTGATTCCTTTTTCACAGATATTCTTTGATAAATCAAAGTTATTTTGATCACTTTTGGCAACCTTTACAATATAGTTCAATGATTGATTTACAGTTGTAAATTCATTCAGCGATATATTGTTGAATTCACTTTCATATTTTGATTCATCTTCAAGCCTTTTGGTCCTTGTTTTAGAAGTATTTTTCTTGTAATTGTCTAATGGACTTTTGAATGTTGTTTTATTTGGTTTTGTTTCCATGTTTACAGAATCTACTTTAACAATATTGTTTTCTCCACATTGAATTGTTTCAAGGTCGTCTGTCAAATCAATGTACGAAATAATTATTCTTTTAGGATCACTTGGTTTCATAAAATGTGTCTTTTCACTACTCTCAGGACTAGTATAAACATTTGTTTCTCGTTCTTTCATTTGATCAAAGTGACTGATATTATTTGTGGAGATTTTTTTACTTTTTTTATTAGAGTGTTGAAATGTTTCAGTTTGTGGTGCAATTCTTTTAGCATTTTCTTTATAAGCAGGTCTACTTTGTGTGAAATCAATGCTTTGAGGGTATTGTAAAGTAGAGGGGTTAAATGTTTCATATTGGTGATTTGGCGTTTCTCTTTTATTATTAACAATAACTTGTTTATTGCCATCATTATTATTACATTGCTGAGTATCGTTAAAATGTTCAGTACTCTGCTTAAATGAAAAATCTCTTTTGGAAAATGAGCTCGGTATCTCGGGCTGTAAATTATTCTGTTGAGATTTCAACTGTGGCTCACTGAAGGTCAAATAATTATAATCCTGACTATGAACATCCCAATCGTTAATTTCCCTTTCAGTGATTGAATGATTAGTAAAACTGTCATCAATTTGATATGGAAAAGAATTGGAAATTTTCATCTTTGATACTAACGAATCTCTTGTGTTTTGTGTATCCAACTTTCTGTACCAGTCTTCGTAAGTTTCATCTTCACTGCCATTTAAAATTTCTTCTGCAACAGGGATTTGTTCATATTCATAATAATTCTGCCTTGAGCTATATTTTTCTCTGTTGAAGTTTAGTGAAGAAATTTTTTCTGTGTCCAAAGGAAAATTTTCAATGCTCCTTATTAATTCCATGTTTTCTTCATCATAATATGAATTTGTGTGAAGGGAATGCGTATTTGCTGGTTTGTCAATACCAGTTTGGGGGTGAAAATTTGTTACTTTATTTTGTTGCTGTGTGCTGTTATCGTATGAAGAATTATTTTGAATCCTCGATATGTTAGGATTACTTGCACAAATAGTTGAGGTATTTGCATTTTCTTTATTTTGTTGCAGTATCCTGTTGTCGTATGAAGAATTATTTTGAACCCTCGATATGTTTGGATTACTTGCACAAATAGTTGAGGTATATGCATTTTCTTTATTTTGTTGCTGTGTCCTGTTGTCGTATGAGTAATTATTTTGAATCCTCGATATGTTTTGATTACTTGCACAAATAGTTGAGGTATTTGCATTTTCTTTATTTTGTTGCAGTATCCTGTTGTCGTATGAAGAATTATTTTGAACCCTCGATATGTTTGGATTACTTGCACAAATAGTTGAGGTATTTGCATTTTCTTTATTTTGTTGCAGTGTCCTGTTGATGTATGAAGAATTATTTTGAACCCTCGATATGTTTGGATTACTTGCACAAATAGTTGAGGTATATGCATTTTCTTTATTTTTTTGCAGTGTCCTGTTGATGTATGAAGAATTATTTTGAACCCTCGATATCTTTGGATTACTTGCACACATAGTTGAGGTATTTGCATTTTCTTTTGACTCTAAGTCCACAAAGCAGTCTTGAGCTTTGCTTTTGGGCAAGGGTCTCTGGAAAAAACATAATAATATAATTTAGATAAAATGTTGTCACAAAGTGATCATAATATAATTTCTTTTAAAGTAATGGTGGTGTCATAATTTTCTACCTTGAAATATGTTATCTTTTGAAGGCTAGACAATTGTGTATCCTTTTATGTACATAGTTATTTTTGTAATTCAATATTGAATGTAGATATGTATTACATTCCTGTGTTTTTTAACTGAATTGTACACAAGTAAGTGAGGACATCTATAAAACCCAGTATAAATAAAGACCATACATTTCTCATTTCACTAAATTTATTTTGGAAATTCAGACTGTCTTATTTTTACCTTACCCTATAGGTAGAGATGGCAAAATTTAGCATTAATTTTCAGATTTTTTAGCATTTTCACAATTGGAAATTTAGCGTTTTATAGCATTTTGAGGCATAATTTAGCGTTTTGTAGCAAAATAGAAAAAAATGTATTTCGTGAATGTTTTTAGCGCATATTTTAAGTATTTTTTGGTAAAATACATGTTTAACCTTCATTTGCAAGTATTTCCATGTGAAAGATTATAAATAATTATTTTTAATATTAAATTAATAACGAAGGAAACTGTAAGTACTGGTCGAACACAAACACAACAAATGCAGATTGCGATTAACATCAATAGGCGTAATTTATTTGGCACAAATTGTGTAATGTCAAAAAGCTATTTTAGCCTACAGTACAAAAATAGTAAATATTTACACATAAAATAGTAACAAAATTATAAAAAATCGTAGGAAAGGCTTCCAAAAATTAAATAAAGTAGGCATAAT
Source organism: Hesperophylax consimilis (assembly GCF_061612785.1). Lineage (NCBI taxonomy): Eukaryota > Metazoa > Arthropoda > Insecta > Trichoptera > Limnephilidae > Hesperophylax > Hesperophylax consimilis. The sequence goes on from NC_142845.1 coordinate 6,862,308, forward strand.
ACTTTTCCCTGCACATTCACATGAAACTACCTTCCTTATGCATTTTTCTCAATTATTCTTTAGTTGTACAGGACTAAATATTACTGCTATATATATATCAGCTTCTCCAATTTGTATGGTTCTTTGACTTACGAAATACGCTATATTCTCGGAAAGCGTTTAAATTCAGCGTACAGTATAAATTAAAAATATTAAATATTTACACATAGAATAGTAACAAAATTGTAAAAAGAGGTAGGACAGGCTTAGAAAAAATGAAATAAAGTAGGCATATTTGAAATACAGGTAAATACAAAAAACAATGGAAAAGGCACTTTACTGATTGAATGATAGCATTGCGCACGTTTCAATAGTGGGCTCCTTCATTCTCGTACGCCTGTCAGTCAATACCCGGTATTTTCGGGAAATTCGCGCCTATTTCGCTAAATAGAATAATTTAGCTGAAATACGACCCAAATCACGTTTTTCGCGTTAATTCGCGAAATAGAAATCACTGGAAACACTTTCAAATGCCTTGAAACGCAAAGAAAACTTATAAATGCCCTATTTTCGAACCATAAATATTTTTTCGCGTTTTTAGTTAAAACGAAATTTTGCCATCTCTACCTATAGGGTATGTACCTAAGATATACTTGTGTCTCATATTTACCTCGCCTGACCCTATACCTAACCAACTAACCATCACGCCGTTGCTCCGCAGGGGTAGGCAGGGAGGACGGACCTCCAAATAACTCTTGGAACACACTCCTTGTCTCATTCACTTTCACATTCATACATCCCTATACCTACCATTTTAAATGTTATTTTTTATAATAATATGTAATACTTACATAATACGTGACATTTGCAGACAGAGTATTGAGAGCTGATGGTTCTGGAATAGATTTGAGATATTTATTTATCTTTTCCATTATATTTTTGCCTCCCTTTGCAACATCATAATTTTTGGGTAATGGGGATTTGGGTTTATTTAATTTGGTGACTTTCCTTGGTTTCTTATTTGCAGTTGAACTATGCTGATCATCTTGCTTCCTCTGTAGGTTGTCATTTGATTCAAACAAATCATTTTCCTCACTTAAGAAATCTGTTTGTATTTGAGGGGAAAAGTCTTCAATCGCTTCCCTAATTTCTTCCTGGATTATTTCATCAGAGTCTTTTAATTTGATTGAACCCCTGATTTTTTCCCCGACATATTGCTGAATGTTTTTTTGAAGTATTCCTGAAAGGCTACTGAAGAGTGTTTTCTTAACATTGATACTGTTTTTCACATCCAATCCAACTAAAAAATATTTTGTAAGACATAAAGTAAAGAATTAAAATTACATAAATCTTAACAGTATAACACAAAAACCCAATAAAATTCGCATAACTTTTGTGTTTGAGAAATTAAAATATGAGTATTTGGACAGTTGTATAAAGAATGATTCAAACCATAATGATTCCATAAAAAAAAATTATGTACATGAAAATTATTGACAACAAATCTTAAATACTTTGCTGGTATTTAAATTTTTAATTTTTAAACCTTACTTACATAAAACTGACTTTAGTTCTATTTCTACACTTTACCTGGTTTAACACATTGTGAGCGTTTTATCGCAAATCCAGATAGCGCGCGAAATTATGTTTGACATAAAATAGCGATAACATTTTGGGACGCGGGTATGGGTGCCACAATCCTGGGAACCATTAATTGGATAAATAACACCTCTACCATAGGTCACCACCACAAGAGATTCGCTACGTTTGGAGACTTAGCAGGGGTGCCCAGGTTCATGGGGCGAATTGTTTAGGTAATTGTGTGGTGGGCTGGATTGAGAGAGGCCGGGTGAGGGAGACCCTTTCACCTCTCCAGCCGGACTCTCTCGACCAATTGCCTGGCACCGTAGTTGGAGGGATGGATTTTTGATGGATGGAGTCACCCTCGTCAGTTCTCCTTAATTTCCTTAAAATACCTTGCACACATCATCCCCAAATATGACATAGGCAGGAAAGTTAGAAGGAGGGAAATTATTTTTCTCAGGGCCTCCTGTGTTGAGGTAATTGGAAGCAACATGAAAGAATGTTAATTATAATAAATAAATATTGTAATAATAAATAGTACCCCAGGTATTGCTGATACAATGAGCGTTTACAGTATGAGCTACAGAGCATTTAGGTGTGACTCTTCTCTTTAGTTCATTGTTATCGGTTTTCAGTATTGTGGTATCTCTGAAATGTATAAACCCCGATTAGTCAGTATCATGTCCCCGGAGCAATATTTTGTGTAGGTAAGAATACATTGATTTTTTTAATATTTACAAGATTTTCTCAAAAAGTAGAAGATTATTTTCTGAATCTCCTACGATTAGTGTCACCCTGTGGTTTTCTCCGGCTGTAGATTTCTGGCCCAACAGCTGATCACAGTTGACTATGGACAGTGTGACTTGGACCATCCTGTTAGGCTCACATTTGATGTCCAGTTTGTAGAAAGGGAGTAATGCAACTTGTTTCTTGAGAACGTTTCCAGTTGGTGGTAATTTATTCATTATCTGGACATTAAAAAGACATCCGAATTATTTAAATTTCATTTCAAATCAAAATTATGTAAAATGGAAAATTCTGATACTGTTGAATGATTTTAACGACTAGGTCTGTGAACAGTAGACAATTAGAAACATACAAAAAGCATGTTTCTAATTTTATTTAATAAATAAAAACCAAAATTTCCTTTGAAATCATAAGATTTGTAAGTAGGCACTTTAAATAGGTACCTACTTACAAGATTTGTAAGTAGGTACCTATTTAATTACAATCCATAGAATATTTTATGAAACTTTTTTAAATTTCAAATAAGGAAATATACAATTTGTCCGAAGAAATGTCAGTATCTCTTAATTTCTTTAACAATTCTTATTGAAACTTTCTTCAGGCAAGTAGGTACCATAATATTGACTATGCTGATTTGACAGCTCGTAGAACTCATCCCCGCTTATGCAAACTCTGACAGGATAAAGAGTCAGTATCCAACATGGCCACCATCTCAAATCAGAAACGGAACACACAAACAAATTTACAGACAGATGAAATGCCAAACAGTCGAGTTAAAGCAGGACTTTTTTTTTTTTTTTTGTATTAGGCAATTCACCCTAGAAAGAGTGCTATGTGCCGTTAAAGTTAAGGGAGATGGTTATAATTTTATGGAAAATCTATACGGGAATAGGAAATCTCAAATATTGAAGTCATTCAAGTCTATGAACTTGTATAGAACTGAGAAAATGCGAGAATTGTTGAGAGAAAGTAAATAAGGAATATTAAGGGGAGATTGGTGGGTGATTTTTATAAGTAAACGATAAATGCCTTTGAAAGATGAATGATTTTTACAATTAAAGAAAACATGAACAAGAGTCTCATTTTCCATGCCGCACTGGCAGAGTGGACTATCTAGGACCCGGATTTTAAACAAATGGGATGCAATGGAGCAATGACCAATTCTCATTCTCGAGATACAGGATATAAATCTTTTGTATTTTTTCTTGTCGTGGAACCAAGGTTTACTTGGAATATGATTTTGTATTCCAGCATAAAAAGTACCAGTTCGGGTTTTCGTATCAGTCCAATTTTCTTCCCAGGAGCGAATCATGTTGGATTTAAGAATTGGGATGACGTCAGAGATAGGAATTCTAAAATCTAAATGATTAGAGCCAGAAATTGTTCCAAGTTTAGCTAGAGAATCGGCTTTCTCGTTACCCTCAATTCCTAAATGGCCAGGGACCCAAACCAATATTGTCTCGAAATTTAATTCATTTAAAGATTTAAAGGTGTTTCTGATATTATAAATAATATAGTCTTTTGGTTTATGGATATTTGAGGAAATTTTCAACACTGCACTTAGTGAGTCAGTGCACAGTAAGGCTCGTCGAATATTGAAAAGCTGGATTTGGCTCAAAGCTTGTTCAATTGCGAAGCATTCTGCAGTAAATATATATAAATTTCTTTAGGCAATTTATAAGACAAATCTAAATCGAATTCGGGAATGTGTACCGCAGCTCCACAATCTTTGTTATCAGACTTAGAACCATCTGTGTAAATGAGTGAAAATTCTGGAAACTTAGAAGATGTAATATTTTTAAATTTTTCCTCAACATTTTGATTAGATGAGGTTAAAATATCAGTTCGGAAGTCTGAAGTTATAACGTTGGGGATATAATTGATAGAATCAAATGGGATGGTGAAAATAGGAAGGATAGGATCTTTTTGTAGATTTTGGAGGGAAGAAGACAGAGATTTGAATGAAAGAAAACTTTTTAGAAGGAGAGGAAGTCGATTTTTATCTGTCGATCTTTTTTCGTTATTTAAGTTATTGAACAAATAATCAAGGCTTTGTTCTAAAGGGTGACGCGATACAGAAAAAGATTTAAAAATATATTTATCAGCCAGGAATTGTCTCCTCAAAATTAAGGAGGGATCAACACATTCTACCTGGAGAGAATTAATTGGAGAAGATTTCATCGCTCCAATAATTATTCTGAGCGCTTTGGACTTGGTGTGTGAATGTTGTAAGGTAGAGAAATTAAGGGAGGGGAAGCAGAAGGAGAAATTTGTGATGAAACAGCTTCCGTGGTCTGGTCTACGCATTTGAATATGAGTTGGAAGGTTATGTGTTTGATTTCCACGCAGTCTGATGTTATAATATTATCGTTGCGCTGCCAGGTCTGTGTGTTATATTGTTGGTTGTTAAGTTTGATGAACCCAACGAAAATAGCTTTACATTTGCATGGACAGCAATAATAATAAAGCGATTGTATTCAAATCCGGTTACAGTAATTTTAAGCGAAGTTTCGATTGGGTATGTGCATGATATGGCAGTAAATAACTTAAATTTTTTACCCTCTCTAAATCTCTCGGATTGCTCTGGCGGATGCTCTCAAAGGTGGTTTTCCCAGCTGACACGAGCAAGGTTGCTAAAATAGGACCTATCCCATTGAGCTGCCGCACCATGAAACAGCTGTTCTCCCATAGCCGGGCGGCAAAACACTTTGCCAGAATCACGGAGTTCAACACGGATTGATATATCGGCTTGTCAATGTTTTCGGCAAGGGCACTAGGTCTGGTAGTGTAGTTTACAATGCCTGGAAAAATTTAATTTTGATGGTGGCGATTATTGGTCACATCTATTTAGTCATAAAATCTTAGCAATTTTGCATTTGTTGTGCACATATTTATAAAATCTAAGTTTACAACAATGGAAGTGTTATTGTAAATGGTACAGTTAAATATAGACACCTATAATAAGTAAATAACGTTTAAAGTACAACTGGTAACGGTCAAAAATGAAGAGAATGACTGACATGCGAACAAGCCTTTATATCCTCCGTTCGCATCGTACATTCATTGAAAACTTCACTATTCTAAATCTCCAACCTACGTTCATTACAATAACTAAACATTTGTTCAACCAGGTAAACCGTTTGATGAGGCTTGAGGGTTTTAAATAATTATAAACAGATATAGAACATATTTATAATTTAAATTAAACAATAAAAACAGGAATATGTCCTTTAGAACCCAGTTCTTTGGGAAATTTTCGCTTTCGCATGGGAAGGGGGTGTGTCCAGCAAAATTCCCAAGGAAAAGAGCAGGTTCCTCCAAAAAATATGATGAAGGGGGGTGTGGACGGCCATATTAAAACACGGTTTTATTTCCAAATGGAATCGATTCCAAAAACAATCCATTTCTTCAGAAAAGACTAAAATATTGACAACCACAACTATAGCGAATTTAAACAGCTCGAATTTTGAAGAATGAAATGGATCCATTTTCTTACATTTTGTTATGTGATCACCAATTCGCAAAAGTTTTGAAGCCTCCTGGTTTAGGGATGGGTCAGGAATGGGGAGAGATCCAAATATGGCTTGGATGAGGCTAAAGGAAAATAAGAGGGTTAGAAAAGGTAGGTTGCAATTCAAATGTATAAACAATTATTTGTCATAGGTACGTAGGGGTGGTTGTATTTATTTAACCCATTGGCCTCAAACGACGCCGTCCCGGCGTGTGTACGGCGATGTGTCTTAAAATCAAACGACGCCGTCCCGGCGGGTCTGATGTCTGTCGGCTTAAAAACGAAAAAAGGATACATTATTGACATCTATGATTAAAATTTTAAATGCCAATCGCTCTGTAGATAATTTAGCATTTATTTCGTAGTAATTGGCAGGACTCCGTTGGTACAATTTTTTCCTGATATTTACGATTGAAATTTTGTTATATTTCAGCTTCATTGAATTATTTCAAAATGGCGTGTGGTTCGAGAATTGACAAGCTTGTTTGTAAAACGCATGGTGGGCTGCTAAAAAGAGCTCAAATGGCAAAAAATATATATTATGGCAATAGGTATGATTAATGTACAACTTTTCTTAATCCAATTATAAAAAATGAAGAAAAAAAATGGTTTTTGAAAAAAAAAATTCTTATCCTCGTTTAATCATATTATAATTTTTTTTTAAACAAAGCATATATTTTTTACATACCTTGATTCAATGCACAAGTAAATTAAAAAAGATTGTTTCGTTCGCATGTTTAGTTTAAAAGTTATGTAAGATTTAGTACACCACTGCACTTTTGACTTTTGGTACAAATTAATTCGGATGTGAAGGACCATTTTTTAGCCAAACAATTCGGAGGCCAATGGGTTAAAGTAAAATAACAGTTTACGTAATTAGGTATTTATTAATACAAACACCATGTATGTATTTGCAATTAAATTATGTTTACCAAACACAATCCAGAAACATTCAATATACCTTTCATTGTGTCCAAGAAATCATCTGGATACATCCTAGAGACTTCCCAGATACATTTTGGAGATTTTGAAAGAGATATTTCAGATATTTTCTAGAGACATCTCGGAGACCTATCAGAGGCATTCTGGAGATCTTCAGAGAGGTATTCAAGGGACTTTCGAGAGACATCTCAGAGACATTCTGGAGATCTTGAAAGAGGTATTCCAGAGACTTTACAGAAAATTTTATAGACCTTCAGAAGACCTTAACCCAGTTATCTTTTTGTTGTTGTTGTTTTTTATGTCCTAAGTGATTGCCTTGCTTATCAAGTACAAGGTAACCCAGGTCTTCTACCCTGAATCATTATTAAAACACAAGCTCCCTTACCAGTTGACCTTCATGTCCCTGGTCTGGATGCGCCCCGGCAGAGGGAAGCGGCAAGAGTCGGTTGCACCCTCCACCGCCTGTCTCCGGGGCCGTCTATTCAGCAGGTTGAGGTAGCGTTTCTCTCCCGCTCGGAGTGGCACATCGCTGTACTCGTGGCACATGCTCAGCACACCTAATAAGTCGCTCAGGGTCTCTGTGCCCTTTATCTGCATATAAAAATATTACGGAAAACATAGAATAAAGAAGAACACAAGAAGTTCCATGCAGACGTGTTTCATGACCAAATATTTGGCCAATCCAGCCTTAAATTTCCAGTACAATACTGTGTTTCATCATGATTACGAAATTCAAATGGGAGGGAGATCTACAATGTCAGACAAGTGTAAGTGAGCTAAATGGTCTAGAACCAAAAGGTACTAAGTCAGTGGCGACATTTGTTTCCATTCAAATTTGTATGGAAGGCACTTCTAGTTTTCTTTTTTACTCTATGATGGAAAATAAGAGAGGAAATGGGACAGTCAAATATTTACTCGCCTGAAATATATAATATCAAAATCAAGTAGAAGAATGGAAGTTTTTTATGGAGGAGAGGAAGGAGGCTTATTGACCAATGGGTTGAATAAGTTATAGAAAAATTAGAAGGGTTAAATAGAAGACATTTTATATACTAAGAGCCTGTGTTTAGCTTTGCCCGGGAAAATACAGATGTAAAAAGTATATATGTTACTGACTTTTATGATGAGTCTCATTGTTTCAAAATCCAGGCAGTGTGCGGCCATGAGCATGCCAGCCTCCGTAGAAGTGATGACAGTATTAGAATCCATTGTCAGCATTCCAGCTCGGGCCAAAGCATTCACACATTTCAGGCAGAGTTCTGAAGAAAAAAACCAACCGGGTGGCAATATAGTTTCCCTGTCTTTACACTGAACAGACAGTGGCACTCTTGTGAGGTGTAACATAAATAAAATAAACAATAGAAAGGTGTTGGAAGCAGATCACCAAGCTCGTACATTGAGTAAAACAAGAAATATATTTTCTTGTTGACAGGGCCATTGATATGCTTGGTGTAACTATAAGTGACCAGCTCAGGTAGGGGGGCTCCATCGAAGCCAGAGTAAAGTTGGCCTCTCAGAAGCTGGGCGTACTGTACAGGGCCCGCAGATACTTTAATAGTACACAACTGCTCACCCTGTACAAATCGCAAGTGCGCCCTACTGTCGAATTTGGCAGCCATCTCTGGTCCGGAGCCCCTAAATACCTGAAAAAAACCCTTGACTCTGTGCAGAAACGGGCGGTCCGTTTGATAGATTCCCCAATCTTAACAAGCGGACTGCAATCTTTAGAGCACAGGCGTCAGGTAGGTATGCTGTCCTTGTTCTATCGGTATTACAATGGAAGATGCTCTGAGAAACTAGCGTCATTGATCCCTTCGGCACCGGTGCGTAGTCGGGATACACGCCAAACGCGCGCCCAACATTTGTACACGGTTGACATTTGTCACATGAGAACGGGTCGCTTCTACGATTCGTTCTTAAGTTCAACAGCTCGGCTGTGGAACGAACTGCCGGCCTCTGTGTTTCCTCCCTCCTACAACATGGGACTCTTCAAGACCCATGTTCACTCCTTCCTCTCCACAAAAAGACCCTTCACACCGCATCCCCAAAGATGACATAGGCCCTGAGGGAAATTATTTTCTTCAGGGCCTCCTGTGTGGAGTTAGTATTAAAAAAAAGGGTTTGTACATCAGAGGGCAGTTCATTACAAAGACATTTTTGTCTCCCCCCATGTTGGAGGGGGAGGAGACACAGGTCGGCGAATCGTCCCACAGCCGAACTGTTGAAATCAAGAAGAGTCTTATGAACTACCCGTTCTCATGTGACTAATTAATTTCAACGTAACAAATATTTATGTGCATTCGGCATATTTCCAAAGTATGCACTGGTGCCGAAGGGATCGACGATTCAAGTTCTTTGGAGCATCTTCCATTGAAATACCGTTACAAGAAGGAGAGCATTCCCAAAGATTGCAATCTGTTGATTAATTACATTGATAATAGGGGAATCTAACAAACCGTTTAACCGTTTCTGAATAGAGTCAATGGTTTTTTCTAGTAGGATAGACTTGGTACAGTTGAAACAAAGCGAATATCTCGCGAACCGTGTGTGATGAGGTGAGGGGTACAAGGGGAGAACGAAGTTGGCGACAAGTCGAAACACGAATTTTAGTAATGCATCGCTCATCGCCCGCTGTGCTTGTGTATAGGAGGCCCCATTGTGTTTTTGTTCCTACACTTTTGCTCTTATTGTGGTTTTGATCAAAAGTAGAGTATTACGAGTTTTGTATCGTTTTAATTGAAGTTTGTAGAATATGAAAGATTGATTACTTTTTATTCAAGTTTATTATCATTCTAACTGTGAATAGTTTTATACCTAGAAGGGGGTTTGGGGACAGTTGAAACATGTTTTTTGGGTACGGTTGAAACAGTTTATTTATTTAATTTGCTTGATTCTTACATGTCAAGAATACGCCAAAGGAAATCAACGAGAGGAGTGCTACTGCCTTGTTTGTATGTCAGCATTTTCAGAAAGCAGACTGAGGGAAAAATGGATACAATGCACACAATGTCTTAGTTATGTTTACCACATTTGTAATTCCACATTTAATTATTTGTTTTATTAAAATATTGATTTCTATAGAAATAATAATCTTTAGCTTTTTCATAACCTATTTTATAGCTGAAGGGCTAATTTATTTATTTTTTTAAACTGTTGAATTTAATTTTCTGAAACAAAAGTATTATTGTTTTGTTTTATCACTTGTTTATCTATGCATCAAAATATGTCATTACGAGTCGTAAAATGTTATTAGATGATTAATAAAACTTATATGTTGTATTATTTGCATGTGTTTCAATCGACCCCAAGCACTGTTTCAACCGACCCCGGCATGGGGAGAGTTGAAACAATTTATTATTTTTTTTCAATTTCATTTTACACATAAAATACAATGCAGTGATCTCAAATAAAATTGCCCATTAGTAGACAGATGTACGGTCTTTTATATAATATAATTCCGTCATCGCTCGCTTAACTAATCCCGGTGCTATGGACGATAAACGCTAAAATGTTTCAACCGTACCCAGTCTACCCTACCTTGGGGCCCCAAACCGGAGGTGGCTGTCAAATTCAACAGCGGGGCGCACTTGCGATTCGTACAGAGTCAGCAGTAATGCTCTCTTTCTTTTCTTCAATATGTTGGGTCAAGTGCCAATATCCTATCAATGTGGAGAGAAGCATGGCATGCTGTCTACTTACCTTCCAGCCGCTTCTCGATGGTGTCCCTTTTGGTGGTGACGGGGTAGCCGTAGTGCGCGGGGTTGCGCACGGCGCGCACGTACAGGAAGGTGGAGCGGATCCAGTCCATGGCCTGCACCAGGTCGGCCAGGGTGCCCAGCGCGGCCTCGGCGTTCAAGTGCTCCGACAGGTGACGATGCAGGGCGCTCTCCACGCAACGGGTTCCGCCGCACATACTAACGTAGCGATTCTGAAACATTATAAAGAATACTACTTTTACACTATTTTACAATGATTGTTGGTTAAAATGCATTTTCAATATTAAAAAAAGTCAAACAAACGCTTGGTTAATACCATAAAATTTTATTATTTTTTACGTCAACCAATCAATTTCAAAAAGGGCCCCGAACTCAAACCCATGGCCCCCTTCACGGCTTAAGACGGTCCTGCATGTAACCGATTGTTAATTTTATATTATAATAAAAAAATTAGGAAATTAGAGGAGGTAACTATTTTCATTTTATATTTGTGTGACCAACGGTTATACAATGATAAAGGAACGAAGCAACCAAGCAAGCAAATAATGATGAAAGGTTTCCATTTAGATAGTAATAGGTAGACTGAGCGAAGCGAAATCCTGCATTAACTCGACCATTTGGCATTTCATCTGTCTGTAAATTTGTTTGTTACGTGGCCGTATAGGAAATATAATTTTTTCGTATGCGAAATTGTCGTGTTTAAATAATTAAGGCGAAGGACTATGAAGGAATGCAAAATCATGTGTTTTTGGCTTTAAAATTTGATTGCTTAGAAATATTTTAGATTTCAAATAACTGAGCATTTTTGTGTAATTGAGGCATATTATAAGCCCAGAAAAAAAATAAAATCTCAGGCCTATAAAAACTGCTTTAAGGTTCAAAATCTCTTACTTACGTAACCTTTTTCTGTTATAGTTTGATTGTATAATATGGAAAATTAAGTTCTTTAGAAAATTAACTTAAAATGTTTATGCCTGAACTAAAAATAAAACATTTTTTGGCGATGTTTTTGTTCTTTCATAAATCGAAACGGGCCCGCATTCCCAATTTCTACCGATTTATAATAAGTTTCTCTTTGATTCTTTAAGTTTTTAAGTTCCAAAAAAATTTTTGAAGATAATATCTATGCATTTTTTACGCCGAAACGTTAATTATATGAAATTCCCTCGAATAAAAAATCGCAAAGTAAGCACCGAAAATTATTAAAAACACGTCTTGTTCTGTTTAATATGTTATAGGCATGAACAAATTCACAGTGTATGTTAAAATACAACTAAAGCATTTGACTAAAGTGATTTTTACTCCATTTTAAATGAAACGTATTTTATTAAATATTTTCAACATTTTTGCTTAACTATTATCGTTTTTTTTTTTTAAATATTAGCGCGCTCCCTCTAACATTCGTATTTCCATAACTCCCTTTCAAACCATCTTTGAACATTTACTACGGGGCCTGCTGGAATTTAAACCTTATCGCCATTTACATAACGAGTGTTATTGTTAGCGGCCCGATTCCAAAAAACGCATTTCATCTGTTTCCAGAAGAGTTTAGAAAAATATTGTTTTACTGTGGGAAGAGTTTATGAAATCATACCTCTAGCGCCAAAATACATCGTTCCATCTCCGGTCAACATTATGTCATTATTACAGTGCGCAAGGCCGACTAGAGTATGTCGCTACACACTTTAAAAAAAACACAAAGCAGCAGTAACTGTATATCAACATCAATCGCCGCCATATGCAAACTGTCGTTGCTCGATGGCACTGACTTGATCACGTGACACTTCAAAATCCGAAGCGCGCCAAGGCCCAAGGCTGTAGTGGGCCTTGTACAGTGCGTATGAGACCACGGATTCCCTAAGCACCACCTTGCTTGTTGCTCATCCATTCCCTTCGGTATATTTAACCCGACGATATGAAAAATGATTCAATGTAAATACGATCATTTATATATTTACAGATATTTCATCAATGTAAATACGATCATTAAATTAATACAGCGTGTTAAAATGGTAAACTTAAATAGATAAAATTAACGTGATTATAAATTTGTAACGTAAAAAAATCCTTTAACAAATTATTTAATTATGCAAGTGCTAAACAATATTACAAAAACAAATGCACCGTACCGGCTACCTTTGTTTCACAGTGTTCTCGCAAGGGAAACAATAAATCTATGCAATATCTGGCTTAACAATGCCATTTTCGGTGTGAGAAAATCCAACGGCAAAGTAACCTAGCAGAAACACATTTTATTGAAATACATCGCATTAGAATCTAATAAGTTGGCAGGTATTTCTAAAATTCTTAATAATACCTAAACATCAGATATTTTTACAGTATACCTACTAATGATGCACGGAGTACCTAGGTAATGCTGGGTTCCACCAGGGTATCTAACACTTATCGTTCCCACGCATGTCTGAACAAACAACAGTTCACAACGACTAAAGATGGGTTGTTTTACAGAATTTGAACAATTCATCAAATTTCAAAGTTAAAGTTCTATTCAAGTTCTGTTATCATTTTAGTCATGTCAAACAACTGACAGCTAACAACAGATATTTTAATTTTGTTATTTAATGAATTTTTCATATTCTGTGAAACAACTCATCCGTTTGCGAGTTCTGTAAATGTCCTATTCAAGTTCTGTTATTATATCATTATAGGCGAGTCACTTGACAGAACTGAAAAAGTAACAGAACTAGAAAAGAACTTTCACAGAACTAAAAATTAACTTTGGAATTTGAAGAATTGTTCAAATTTTTTTGAAACAACCCGTCCTTGGTGTTCTAATGTATTTGACGTGAACTGTTGTTTGTACATTAGCGATTTGCAGTGGTGCTCGCGAACGATGAAAAGTTACTGACACTATATAAAAAACCTTTATCGATCGACCGTGCTAGGTGTCCTGATCTAGTCTAAGAGCTTCTATGGTCAATGGAATTTGAAGTCGATAGAAAAGCCTGTTCTCACTGATCTATAAGTATCAATAGATTTGGGATCCCAATTAAAATTGGGTAAAATCTATCAGCAACATTTATAATAATTGTAATCTTCAATAATAGCATGATTTGTCTGAACGGAAAAAGTTAAAACGATTGTCTCACAAAATAAGCTACATGTCCGCAACTTCCGAAAGTCGAGTGATAATATTCGTCTTGCGAAAATTGTAGTTACCTAATTAATTAATCAACCTAAGTTAATTATAAGTAACTACTTGTTACTTTACCGTATAAACTTGTACGCAGTCGTTTGTGCCACTATTTAGATTTTGAGAATACACACAAAATATTGCTTGTTTGTTAAAAATAGTTGCAATCCTTTTTTTTTCGTTTAAGAGATTCTTAATAAATTATCAACACTCTTTTGCTATGTGTACACTGTACAGTGCGTTCGCGTACCCCTTCAAGCAACGTCGCGAGTCGCGGATCCCTGCGGGTACGCGTACCACTAATTTGAAACCACTGCCTTAATGTATACGTAGATGAATTATTTTTCCGGCGCGGTGAATTACAGTTTGAAAAATAACATAAAAAAACAATCACCAGTCGCCATTGGTTCGATCACCACAACATGCAAAATAATAAAGTCAACCGTGACCATTATAAAGTATCAATGTTAAAGATATGAAATGCATTCATTGTGTTGACATTAAAAAGCAGGGAAACTATGATGAAACTCGGAAAGCATAATCTAATATTTTTCTCGGCGGAGGGAACGAAAACCGGCCTTAACCAACCCAATGCGCTAAAGGGCAAATAATGTGAAATGTTCACTGCTCAGGTAAACACACACCAATAATATTGTTTCACCTCATATATAATAATATAATGATCCCATAGTGGGTAACAATGACGCGTTTCGTAACCCGAAAAATTTTCAATATGAACCCGCAACTCAAAATAGTGTAAACGGATAGGAGTTTTATTTTATGACAAGACATTTTAATTTTAAATAGTAAAATAATACAATATGTACTAGTTGGAATGTTTAATTTAATTAGTAAAATAATACAATATGTACTAGTTGGAATGTTTAAAAAAAATACAATAGGGTTGATAAAATATTTTAGAGTTTCATTCATCTGTTATTTTTCATTTAATAATAAACTGACGAAAGGACACTATTATTAATTTTAAATAACTTTTCGACCTATCTCAAAAAAAACAAATCAAAAATTTTCTAACCATGCTCTTTTTCACAAAAACTTAATTTTTTTTTTTCAAATCAAAATACCCCAATCAAACTGTTTTTTTTTTCTATCAAAAAGAATATCAAATATATAGTCTTATAATACGTACATACGGATTTGAGTTACTTTATTTATTTGTGTTTTAATTTACTAAATACAGGTCATAAAAATCCATTTTTAATGATTTTAGAGGTAATTTTGGCAATGATTTGTTAGTTAATGATAAATTAAAAATATAATATAATAAAGTATATATTACCCTACCTTCCTCCATTGTAAATATGATGAAAAATAAAACCAAAAAAAAAGATTTAAAGGAGTCATTTCATGCGCTTAAGGCGATGCCATACGTAGTAATGCAAAATCATGTGTTTTTGGTTTGAAAATTTTGTCGCCTAGAAATGTTTCAGATGCTTTAATTAAATACTGCGAGTAGAATACATCTTGGGATTTGAAATAATCGAGTATTTTTTAGATAAGTCTTTTTATAAGCCCAGAAAAAAATAATGTAAAGGCCTATGAAAAATGCTTTAAAGTTCAAAATCACCTACTTACGAACCCACTTTCGGTTATGATTTTATTGTATAATGTGGCAAATTACGTTATTTATAAAATGATCGAAAAAAATTTAGTATTTATGCCTGAACATACACAAAATAAAATAAAAGGCACTTTTTGGCCATGTTTTTTTCTTGCATAAATCAAAACAGGCGGATGGTGATAAGCGGGAATTTAAACCTTATCGCCATCTACGTAAGGGTTGTTATTGATAGCGGCTCAATTTAAAATATTACACGACGTATTGCATCGCCTTAAATTAAAATTACAAACGATCGCCTTACGTTGGAGCACAAATTAGCCGTATATAAATCAAAATTTTGCCAAAAAACCTTTTTTAGGATCACAGAATTTTTTTATTGACAATTTAAAATGTATGAAAACGTTAAAATGTATGAAAACGATAAAATTTAAGGGGCGTATAAACACGCGAGCCGAACTGCCGAGCTGAACCACGACTTATAATACTCACGAAATAAGAACGAAGCAAACTAAAATGGGAGAATCGACGCTTGCGGTTGCTTCATTCCTTTTTATTCCTTTCGTGGCTCGGTTCGCGCGTTTTTTCTCGTGTCTATACGCAACATAAGATATTTAAGTTTATAAAGTAAGTGATTTTAGGTACAGGAAAATGATTTAAAAGAGGAATGTATTTGTGTACGACGATAGTAAGTATCGAAAGTTTAAAAAAAGTTGTTTTAGTTTGAAACACTTGCCCGCAATCCCCTATTACCCAGAAAATGCCCGAAGGTGCGTAGCAACGTCTATCAACTCCATTTGACTAGCGATGCAATTTCGACAGAGTTATTTTATGAGTTTTTATTTATTTCGTATCACTCTTCACCTTCCAAACGAGAACAAAATCATTATTAAATTTAGTTACTTTTATCCATCCAGTACACCACTATATAAGCAAGTGTTTGCTAAAATGGTTTACCTGTATTTACCTACAAAACGGTTCTTTATTAACTAATTTTTTGAGAATCTGAGATAAATTATAGCAAATTTGATTTCCTCTAACGAGCTAGGTTCATCATTCTCAAAGCTGAACAACACAGACGTAGTTAGTGTCGCACATGAAACGGTCATATTTATTTTCCCATCAGTTTCTCGATCCTTTTGTATTTTGTTGTGTATTTGGAGAATAAATAAAAATAATGAATAGCTCGGCCTTGGGGCGGAGGAGGGCCTTGACTTCTGCCCGTATAGTACTGCGCCAGTACATCCGCTAAAGGAGTATAAGCGAATCACGGAACACTGTAATTAAAATCATCAATAATAATAACAATACATGGATAATTTTTATAAGATCATTTATGTGAGATCATCTAAAGAGTGCTTTACAAAGAAAATAACTTGATGATCAAAAATTCTTGGCACTTTTACAGGTAAACAAGTAAACCATTTTAAAGAGACCTTTGCTTATGTAGTGGTGTACTGGATGGATAAAAAATAACAAAATTTAATAATATTTTTGTTTTTTTGCAAGCTGAAGAATGAATTGAAATAAAAAAAAACTTTCAAAGAAAATTGTTGAATTGAATCAAATGTCTTTTTAAACTAAAAAAAAATGGTTGAACTGTGGATTGAACCTTCCTCTCCAGGGATTGGAGTCAACCGCGCTAACAACTGAGCCAAATCACGGCATTTATTTCGTATATTAACTGCTGTAATGTCATCCAATTTCAGAAAATTGGAAAGAGGGTTAATTTCCATTTCCAAGATTTGCATTCACCCATTTAGTCATTCACGAAATCAAAATCGAAATTAAGAAAGATGTATCCAAAAAAACTGGTAGATTTTGGGATTAACTACTATGAATTAATCTTTTTTATGTGAGTGCCGCACAAAAGTCCCAACTGATCCCAACCTTCTAAATCCAGTGAGACTATGTTGTGAGGCTAAAGGTAGTCGGGAGCGCAAGGAGACGGGAAGAGTAAGGTGGGGAAGTACTGGGCTATTCAGTCCCACCAGAAACGACTAAAGCCATTTCAAGTAACAATTCGATTCAGAATGGTGGTTTTTCACTAGGGCGATACTGATAGTATCTACCACTATGGATTTACTTTGGATGCAATATTTTATAAATGTTAGTAAACATTTTATTACAAAAAGCGAGAGAATGTAGGTAATGCGGCCAAAAGTAGAACTAACGAAATATATACTTAACTTTGAATGCAGTGGTAGCCCCAATATCTACCCTAGAGACATCACGAATACGTTAATAACACGAGTATCCACCGAACTACATAATTTATTATATTTAACAGATGCTTAGTAGATCAGGAATTCTCATTTACATCAGGAAACACAAACTTTAATATTCATATGCATGATGATATTATTTAGAAACATATAAAACGTGCAAGGGGATTTTTCGTTAATTTTATGTAGTTGACTTAGAAAGGTCCCTTATAAAACATGACACAAGCAAAAGTTAAATTATGTAAAATTAACTTATAACAGCCGATATAAACTCATAATAAGTATTGTAATTGATGATATGGAATTCTAGACTTATAAGTGATTTGATTACCAGTTTCTGTTTCACAAACCCATCTATTTGCAACATCATTGCCTAACAAGTATATGTCTGTACGGGTCAAAGGGTTGAAGAACCGAAGACACGAAGAGTCGCTCAAACAGGAACGCCAATGAATACGACCTTCGTTTGAGTACCTACTGAGTAGGTCCGACAGTGGCTTGTAGTGAATGTAGGTACCTTACGATGTGTATTTTTAAAACAGACTTTTTAAACAGATTCTGCATGGAAAAGAAAATTGCTAAGAATTAAAGAGAATTTTCCTAGCCCTGTGTTTGTAAACTGGGGTTCTTGTTTACTTGAGTGCGGCTCTATATGTTATTTTATTCGGCTATCGAAAAAAAATTATAGTAGGTAGGTACTAAATTAAAAATATTCCTGTGAGACCGGTACTGTTCTTGTCCGCCAGGATACGCTGTCAGCGGTAACTCTGGTACGCCATTGGAGGAAATATCCCCTCTATCCTTATCTATGGGTAAGTGTTTGGTATTTGTCATTTTTTTACTGTCGAGTTTTTCAAGAAATTTTAAATATTGCGTGGTTGGCGTTCCTCAGTTAATTAATTTATTGCGAATCGTTTATTTGTAGACAATTGTATTTCTCTAATATTTGCACGTCAGACATTTTTTAATTCGCAAGTGTGAAGTTTGCGCTCGTTATTTATGCTGCATTTTGACAAATTGCCGTTATTTTTCAGATTCAGATTTACCTAAGTGTTCATAAATACTTCGAATTGTAATTAAAATAGTCAGTTAGTCAAAAAATGTTATTTTAAATATATTTTTAATCCAAAAACGTGTTTTTTTAAACCTATAAATAAGATAATTATATAGTATGATACGTATATAGTTTTATTCAGTGATCCCAGATTTAACTGACTTCTAAAATAAGGGTTCTTGTAAAGAAAAAATCTAAATCTTTATACTGCTGATGTTTGGCTTTTTTAAAACTCTAACGCGTACGACTGGCCTAGTCTAATTGATCTTCAGATAATCGTTGGTAATACATTTTCGTTTTAGAAAATTGTAAAAACCGCACAACAGTCATTACAAATCACTGGGACCCAAACTGAGTAGGGAGTATGGTATAGTTCCAATTAGAGAAACGAAAAAAAGAGTAGGTAGGTACCTATAAATGAATAATAATTACAAAAGACCGATCCTCTCTCAATGACTAGAATGACCATGACCCTGGACTAGTCCAGGCTACAGCACGAGCATCATTAAGGTACATCATTAGCCCCAAGTTACTTTGTCATAAATTACGAGGAAGATTTCTGAAGACGGATAGCGACCATTCCCATTCTAAAACATACCTTCATCTAAAAGTGAAGTGCGGAAAACACTTTATGAAAATCATTATGAATTTATCCATAAAAAGTGCAGAGTTTCTACCTGTGCATAATTATGTCAAGCAACTACACACGCAGGGCCGGACCTACATAGATCACTTTACCCCCCGGTGAATAATTAATAAATGCCCCCCCCTATGAATATAATTATTTCAAGCAACTACACACGCAGGGTCCGACCTACATAGATCACTTTACCCCCCGGTGAATAATTAATAAATGCCCCCCCCCTATGAATATAATTATGTCAAGCAACTACACACGCAGGGTCGGACCTACATAGATCACTTTACCCCCCGGTGAATAATTAATAAATGCCCCCCTCCTATGAATATAATTATGTCAAGCAACTACACACGCAGGGTCGGACCTACATAGATCACTTTACCCCCCGGTGAATAATTAATAAATGCCCCCCCCCCCCTATGAATATAATTATGTCAAGCAACTACACACGCAGGGTCGGACCTACATAGATCACTTTACCCCCCGGTGAATAATTAATAAATGACCCCCCCCCCATGAATATAATTACGTCAAGCAACTACACACGCAGGGTCGGACCTACATAGATCACATTACCCCCCGGTGAATAATTAATAAATGCCCCCCCCCCTATGAATATAATTATGTCAAGCAACTACACACGCAGGGCCGGACCTACATAGATCACCTTACCCCCCGGTGAATAATTAATAAATGCCCCCCCCCTATGAATATAATTATGTCAAGCAACTACACACGCAGGGCCGGACCTACATAGATCACTTTACCCCCCGGTGAATAATTAATAAATGCCCCCCCCCTATGAATATAATTATGTCAAGCAACTACACACGCAGGGTCGGACCTACATAGATCACTTTACCCCCCGGTGAATAATTAATAAATGCCCCCCTCCTATGAATATAATTATGTCAAGCAACTACACACGCAGGGCCGGACCTACATAGATCACTTTACCCCCCGGTGAATAATTAATAAATGCCCCCCCCTATGAATATAATTACGTCAAGCAACTACACACGCAGGGTCGGACCTACATAGATCACTTTACCCCGGGTACAGAATGAATAAATGCCCCCCTATGAATATAATTATGTCAAGCAACTACACACGCCGGGCCGGACCTACATAGATCACAAACGGGTGGCGACATAGTTTTTTACACTGTACATGTACATACAGGGGCGCTCTTGTGAGGTGTAACATAAAAAAATCGGTTTAGATAAACCTCTGTAACCTTAAAAAATAACTATTATATATTACGCTGTTAATGTTGATATGTACGAGTATGAGGAAAAGGCGCAAATGCTCCACGTTTTGAACTGTGATTTCGCACTATTGTCAATGTGAATTAATTTAATATATTATTGTGTATTAAGGTTCAAGTGGTTAGAGAATTACAACAAAAGTGTAATGTTAACCCCTCAGGTTAATTTGTTCGCTTTTGGGAACAACTCAAATGGTCTATAGAAATCATTGCGTCTCCCTTACTGCCATGGTGAGAAATATGATCTAAAAAGAAAACAAATAACACTAGTATATATTATTGAATTATTTCGCGGATAAGAGATAAGCCGCCATAGCTCAGTGGTCAGAGCTGTCGACCGGAAATCGAAAAGTCCCGTTGGCGTCATGTATCTTTTATCAGGAGATTTTTCAATGTGGATGAGTGTTTCAGGCTAATAATTATTGCTTGTAAAATAATTGTTACCCATTGTGCTATGCATAAAAAAATCTTGTCTTAAATATTAGCTTACCAAAAAAATAATAATTTATACTGTGCACTTTTCTAAAACCAAGTGTTCCGAACGCAATAAAAAAAATTATGAAACCCGTGAAATTTTACTAGTAATTATTATATGAAACGACAAAAAAGTGAGGTGACAATAACGTTTGTAATATATTTGTCTAATAAAATGCTCGTGTTTTTTTTCCGTTGTCAATAAGTCTAGTTACAAAAATCGTAAGATGAGCCATTATTAATTTTTTTTATGTTCTCATCTATTTTTTACATATTTCAAAAACTTATTATTAAATTTGAAAGCATATTTCATCCACTTTCATAAGCAGTTTTCAGTTTCAGTTTATCACGTTCAGAAATATTCGATTTATTTGGATTTTTTTTGTGAAGCGGAAATACTGCGAACTTCTATTACAATATGCCAGAGGCCTGAGGGGTTAATCAATATACGTTCGATCTGCACCTACGATATGGAAGATCCGGAGCTGATCAATCAGGCACTTGTTCATGATACTTTACAAAACAACAATAATATATATTTATGTACATATGAGCTCAGCGAGGACATCATGGATTACTCGATAGAGATGTTATAATGAAATTATGATTACCTATCGTGAAGTTCACAACAAATCATACGAGCATGCGTGACTTTGATGTGTGATTGATTGAAAGCAATTAGTATATAATTAAAGAAGAAGATAATAGTAATAAATCAAAACGAAACGTGAACAGAACAAGACATAAAATAAAAAGGTGAGTCTCAACTGGGAAATTAACCCAGGTTCTCTGTCTAACCACTTGGCTATTGGGACCTAATTATATTGCGTCATTAATGTCGATCTTATATTTCAAATTCAGAATTAACAACATTTTCTTCTTTATCCCATATTTTTTGCTGGTCTTTTGAATGATACAGATAAAGTTCTAAAGAATTTATTTGTAACCTAGATAGTGTCAAAGATAAACATATCCGATTTTTAATTATATGGTGGTTAACGAGTAGTTAGAGGCATTGTCCCGAAGACAGAGTTCGATTCCCAGTTGAGACCGTTAACCTTCTTATTTTTCTATATCTAGTTGTGTTTATTTTTATTATCTTTTTATTCAACGATATATTAGTACCCCAATTGGAGAATGTTGTGAGGGTGAAGGGAGTGGAGAATGGATGAAATTTGGGAGGGTTTGGGTACCGCCGCCCCGGGAACTATTTATTGGATAACTAACACCTCTGCCATAGGTCACCCCACGTGGTTCACTACGTTTGGTGATTTAGCAGGGGTGCCCGAGTTCATCGGGTGAGTTGTGTTCAGAATGCGCCTGCCCTCCAACTGAGTGGTGTGCCAGATCGGGAGAGGCTGGTTTGGGGAGACCCTTTGACCTCCCCTCTGGTCTCACGACCCATCGCCTTGCAACGTAGTATGAGGGATATGTTCATATGTCCGTCACTTCTGAACACATTGATTTCTATATTCCTACCCAACCCTCATACCTTTTACCTTCCCAAAACTTCCTATCCTTCCTTTCCTCAAAAAAGACCCTCCACACAGCATCCACGACGGAAATTATTTTCCTCGGGACCTCCTGTGTAGGATTAATTTAAAAAAAAAGTCAGATAGAGAAAGGTCAAGAAGTATCTGGCTTTCAATTCTGGTCACCAAACACGGCTAATGCCATTTCAAACAATGAGAGTATCTACCAGTCCGGAACTTGCCACTTTTATTATATATATAATTTCACATCATATTTTATATGAAAATATGATGTAAAATTAAATTAATTAAATATGAAATAACAGTAATAACATTAATCACATTAATGATATTGATATCAGATAGGAAATGAGATAAAAAGAATTTGGCATTCTCAGACTATAAAAATATTACCATTCGTTATTTCGGCTACTGGCATTATACCTAGCTCTCTCATTAAAAATTTATGCGTATTAGATCTATCAAAAAATTTATATATAAAAATGCAATAATCAGTCATTTTAAATACATGTAGGATAACGAAAGATTTTTTAAATATTTATGTTGAGGGATCAGTAGGATTTATAGACCCTGTTCGGAGTTCTACCGAGCCGAACCCTCTGATATGAAAATATCTGGAGTCGGTGAATTATTTTCCCATTTGATCTCTGGTGAGTTGACGTGTTGTTCTTGTATTGTTTTGTATTTTTTTTGCTTATAAAATGCACTTGCATAATGTTGATTGACTAGATGATCATTTGCGGAAAAGTGTGTGGAAGGGTTTAGTTTTTCCTACGGGGAAGATTTAACCCGGACATAAAATCGGAAAAGATGAAAAAATAAATGACATTGGTGCCATTAATGACATTGATAACATTATTGACATTTATTTATTTTTATTTTTCATAATATTGATGACATTTTATGATTTTGACTGTCCAACTAGGAAGGATTCCCGTTTCAGGACAGTCAAATTTACAGGTTTCAAGTTATCCTACGGATACACGAATATAGACGAATACAGGATTTAAGACTAGCTAAAATAAGTATTTTAAAACGAAGATACATAAAAAGATACATAAAAAAGATACATAAAGATACATTGAGGCGTTCGTGATTTCAAATTACATTTTTAGTATCATTTCGGAATCAGTCCTGCCTAGATCCAAAAACCATTTTGTCACTCTTGGACCGAAGGATAATTGATAACATTATTGACATTGATAACATTATTGACATTGATAACATTAATGACATTGGTAACATTAATGACATCGATAACATTAATGACATTAATGACATTAATAACATTAATGACATTAATAACATTTACCCTAAAACTGGATCAGTGAGTAAAATGCATTCACTCCTTTATGAGCCCACAACAAAGACAGCTGAACAATACAGCTCGCAAAACTAGGTGTGTAGAAATAATTTCTTACTCACGAAAATCCATGAACTCATACACCACAACGTACTCTAAAAAATACGAGTTTATGCCCGTCAAGCCAATTTTTGGGAGGCATATTTTTTTGCAATGTAAAAGTAAAATTCACTCATAATACTTTTCACGTACATACCAGGGAAAATACCCTTCTAGCGTTAGTGACATTAATAATATTAATACATGATATTATTACGTTTTCACTAATCTTTCTGTTACAGTAGAATTTGGCGGTCATCGTCTTTTTCTGTGAGTGTTGTTGATACCGCAGACTACAAACAGCAAACTGCAAACTACATCAATCCGATTGCATAATCTCGTGGGTGATCACAGCTCACAGCATCGCATAACAAGCTGCGCATCTTCTCGGGGACCTATTGCGACAAGCGAGTCGCGACTGACCTTTACACTAATGCCACGACACATTATACGTGATCAGTTGCCGGCAAGTCATGGGCTTATTTATTTTTTTAAACATAAGTAACAAGTGGTTTCAAATTTTCACTGGCGATTTAATAAATTTATGTTTGGGAGAATTTGAAGAAGGCTATGATAAAGACGCGACAGTCAGAAAATCAATATCGTGATATATTTTTGGTATCGTGATATTTTATTATAGCGTGTTGTTTTTCTTTCCTTTTTTAGTCAACGTTTAGAACAGCTTTACAGTGGTCATCATCAGAGCAGATAACTGTAATAATCAATATATCATAAATGCCGAAAACTTATTATTATTCTAAAATACTGATCCTAAGAGGATTGACAAGCGCAACACACGTACGGTATCAATTCTACATACAAAAATACACAAAAATGAAATAATTCACGCATATGTGAAAATTTACTAGTACATTCTATTTGACAGTAAAAATTAAGATCTGCGTAGTCCACCAACAACAAAGTAACGGAACATCCCTCTAGGGGGTTAACCTTTGGGGTTAACCTTATTATTTTATTTGCTTTTTTCGTTTCTTTGCGAATAAAATCTGTCTTATCTCTCCAAATTTTGATTCTATCGACTTGGAGGTGGTTTAATTCGATTCAGTATGAATGAAAACATAGTAAACGATATCTCGCTCGACCTATTTTGTAAACATGCATTTTTCAAGAATTGGAGGTCCTTGAGGAGTGTTTGGCCACTTTTTTGGATAGACTCTGTAGATCTTCATTTGTAATGCCAAGATAAACGTAAAATTAATTTCTAATTAGTTTCTTGAATGCACGAATTACGTAATTTATGTTGATGCCATTTTACCTGTACTAAAATAAGATTGAAATTCTGCTACTCAACTTTTCTTCTAAACACAAGCGTTCGCTTCTTTCATAGACGAGAAAGATCATAGAAAAAAACACATGTTAGTATTATTGCGTAAATTAGCTGGACAGTGATCATAATATTATTATGTAAAATAACCCTTAAATTTTAGTATTATTAGTACCCCGCCGCGCATTGCTGTGGCTCAGTCTGCCTGTGTAGTAGAGAAATAATAGCGCGTGTTACTTTTACGTCCAACAGCGCCCTGTTTTTCTAAAAAGGCATGTTTGTCGTTGAGATGGCACTGTTTTTCAAAAAGTATGTTTTTAACTGTGCGTGACATATATCACGCGTATTCGAACGCAGTGTTGTGGCAAAAGTTCAAAGCAATCAGTGAAAAACTTTCGGAGATTTAAGATTTTGAAGAAACGAACATTTACATTTATATTTATATAGATAGATAGAAGATACGACATAAAAGTCCTAATGGACATGATTGAAGAATTAAATGTTATTGTAGTCGTTTTATAAAATAAAATAAATTTTATAAGATAATCTAATAAAAAAAAAATATTTTAAAAACAAGAATTCTCATCATATTTTGCGTATCATAATCTAACATGAATTCAAACATGCGTACTGGATCGTACATGCATTTATGTTATGAAGAAGTTGAGCAGCACTGAACCGTGCGATTACGACCTGAAGAAGCTTTTTCCCACTGATAATAGTCATGATCAAAATAGATTCGCTGTTTACCTTTGAAGGTGATTCTGTGCCCCTCTCATTCACCGGGCCTGCGATAGGGGACAGTGGGGTAATGGCGTACAATGGGTAACACCGAAAGATAGACTTCCAGAAGGTTTAGATACCTCTACACTCCGCACAACAGGCAGCATTTCGTAGAGGTAGTAAGGTACGCGAGTCGTTTAAGGTAAGAACCGTTACAAATTATTTTAAATCAAAAATTTGTAAATATGTTAAAATGAAGGTATATCGGTTCTTATTATAGTTTAGCGCTGTTACATTAATTTTACTAACATATCTATGATTTTTTTACATTAGCTTCACACAAGATAACTTAAGGAAAAATATTCCCTCAGGGCCTATGTCATCAGGCAAATATATCTCCCTCAACCTGATTCGGCCCGCCATGTAGTAGGTGAGCAAACGCATCCGCGGCCAACACCTAGATAAACCTCACCCTATGAACCCGGGAACCCCTGCTAATTGACCAAACGTAGCGAACCACTTAAGCCACACACGTATTCACATAGTGTGAAACGAAATCAATGTTTGAGGTGTATTCGCCATTACAGCGCATGCCTTGGGCAATTGTTTTGTAAGTGTTGTTTTATCTCAGAGGGAAGATTCGGGTTCTAATAAAAAGATTTTTTTCTGTGTACGATTTGATCTTTAGTTTTTTCGTCTTTCCCTTAGGTGTCCGTTATTACCCCACTATCCCCTACTAGCTAGGTCCGGTACCTGTATAGTGCACAGTACTGCACCATGCACCGTGAGCAGTATCCCAGATGAATTAGTGTGTCATGTGCCGTTTAGGTTTGCATTATTAGAACACGAGCAACCATTTAATTTGCGGCAACAGTCGACACGTTGTTAACGTTCTTCTGTATTTCTGTTTTCAGGCTCAAAGATAGCAGATGTTAAGTTATTGGGGTGAAAGGAAAATCTCATCAGACCTCTGGCATATTCTGTCAGAAGATCGGAGTTTTTCAATTTTTAAATAAAATCCAAATAAATGAAATATTTCAGAAAGTACGCTTTCAAATTTATAATATTAAAATTTTTAATGCAAACATTTTTTTTTAAAAGCATACAATTTATTAGTCAAAACGTTTTTGTCGCTTCACTTTCGATTTATATAAAAATAATTAATAAATAATCACGAAATTCAATTTTTTACTAATTGCGGAGTAAAACCTTTGCGCATTTTATTCAATTAGTCTCACATCATTTCTTCTAAAGACTATGGAGAGACACATAAGGGACGGGGCACTGAAAGAAAAGCCCCTCCGCAAATTGCAATTTGCCCATCAACCAGGTAAGTCGGTCGACGCGGCACTGCACAGGTAGGTGTACAAACTGGAGCAGGTAATTGATATCACAATAAAATATTTATAAAGTAAATCCAGAGTAGATAGGTACCGGGTAAATAATGTTCCCCTTATGTACTTTCAAAATAGCTTTGGTTTAATTTCAGAAATATTATAAATCTGTGATGTCGAATGTCGAGCAATGGTGAAAATCATATACGGGCAACATTAGCAAGCTCACAATCATAATTAGTCAAAAATTTGACAACAATACGCCATAATGAGAAGCTCATTCGTTCGAATTCAAGGACAACTCCGAAGGTTATCAAACTTTGATATTGTGTGAGATAAATCAAATTATGACTGATAGTGATGGTCCCGTATGTTTAAACCTCCAATAAATTGAGGGATATACCAGATGCTTTATCGTATGCGGGTCTCACATTTTTTTTCTTTATTAGGTACCCATCACAGGAATTAATAGACGAGAAGATAATGGCGAGGGGTAAAATCAACTGTTGAAGAACGAAGGGAGTAAGGCTGACTGTGATTCGTCAATAAATCAATCTGACAGTAAATAGGCATCTCGCATTATAATATCACCATTTACTTCTTAAAAGTAAAATCTGCTTTTGAATGAATAGACATTTTTACATGGGAGCGCAAATTACTCGCCACGTTATGAACTAATTTGCGAAGTCCAAATTCGGAAAAGTAAATTTCTTCTGTTTGCAGAGTCGTAGTTAGTTTCAGAGTATTTAGTTAAGACACTTTTACAAATGTTTCATAATTTACTTACCCCAGTAAACAACGATGAGCACACTTGAGAATCGCTACATTGTGATGTGATAGTATATGTTTCTAAAACTGATCCATATAATACGGTGTGAATAAGCTTAAAATAAAGTAAAATAATGCTTACTTATGGAATGTAATACGACAATTGGGTTTATTCTCTTTTTCACATCTATTTTTACAAGTTTTCATATCACAAGTCAACATTTTGCCGTGTTATTTCGTAAAATGAACCGATGATGCCTCGACCATAGTTCGCACAAGAATGATGACGTCACGTTTTCAAATTTCACTTGAGGCCATACGCGAGCCCAGCCGGCTCCAATGGAACCGGTATGGGGAGTGGGGATAATACGCTTTTAATCACTTAGGGCAGGTCTACTAATATTCATATGTCTATGGCATCCGGTTCTTTAGGGAAAATTGTCATCGCCACAAGGTACCTACCTACCTATCCTAACGATTATTTAAAAACATTAAAGGGCACTTATATGATACAACACAGGAACTTAATCTGAGCAACAAGTTTGTATAATATTATTCGGAACAGTGTTTGGAGTGAGAGGAACATTTAAAAAAAAATCTTCAATAATTGTATAAAGAAGTGTGTATATGGCGGGCGGGCGGCGAGACGGCGGGCGTGACTGTCACAAATCTACAATTTTTTTTCAAGATTGATGAAATTTTGCACACTTGTCCTTCACAACGAGAGGAAGTTCACTGTCTTCATGAGGTTTCGAAACACCCACATCCCCTCTTCCCATTACTAAAAACTTACTAATATAAATATTTCTAATTTATTAAGAATATCTTCAAAGAAAGGGCCCTTAACGTATGAATTAATAGGTTTTGTATTAAATTTTCAGTAAAAAAGGAATGTATTATTGCGACGTCGGAACAAATGTTCATAAAAATCATTATATTTTCGCATTTCGTATAACAGGGCAAACGCAGGTGCACAAATACGTGTTCCGATATATTCGGAAAGTACTAAAATGTAATATGAAACAGCCTGCTATGAAGTTTTTAACAGGATTTTAATACAACAACAATACTCATTTTTCTCCGTGAACCAGAATTTTGTTACTTCTTGATGGAATTTCGCACAATTAAATAAGAAGAAAATATTTATTACTGTTTACATCTTATTTAGAAAAAAAAATCGCTGTCAAATAAAATAAAAATTTCTTCATTATTATTAAAGCAATTTGTTAAAAAAATGTAGCAAATAAAGTTGATATTTGTGGTGGTTCCCAGCACACATAAATATTATTTATAGGTTTTTCAAAATTTTCACCAAATATCTATACAATATATTTTGAAAAGCAATTATCTTATATGTATAAAGCAATTAATTGAATAGTAAAGTTGCACATACCCAAGTGCCATGGAAAAGAGCTAGATCTACAGGTTTCGGAAATGCGTGTGTAAGTTGACAACTCTCACATAAATCATTAGAAAATGCTTTATGTAGTTATGTGTATTATTCTTCTTTCTATGATGTCCATATTTGTCATATCGAATCCGTACAACATCGCTTCCTACGAGAAATTGCTTGGAGGTTGGGACTTCAAAGCGGCGAATACTCATATGATGAAATTGAACAAACTTTAAACATTTCTTCTTTAGAAAAACGTAGAAAAGAATCTGATCTTATTTGCATATCCAACATTATCAACAATATACTGACGCATCTGCTTTGTTACAACTCATCCAGTTTAACATCCCTTCCCGTAGACTCTGAAATAATTAATTGGTGTTCCTCAATCAACATTCCACTAATTATGGTTACCATTCTCCTTTGTCCAGAATGTCGAGACTTATCAACTCACCGTCAAGTCAAAGCATTGAATTTTTTGGTGTAAGCCTAAATGAATTTCGACAGTCGATACGTAATGTGTAATTTTTAAAGTCCTACCTTCTTCATGCATTGTAATTGCCTTGTAACACTTGTAATTTTCTACCATCTGTAATCTTTATATTATTTGTTGTATATTGTCATTGCTCGTAATTTACATATGCTCTCCTTTCACTGCCATCTCTTTCTTATTCGTGTAAAAAATATTATATTGTTAATCGACTATTTGTCGGGAAATAAATAAATGTATATTAAAATTATGGCTAGAACAGGGGGGTATGTGGCTACTGGTCAAGCAATAAATCAGGTGTGCGGTATTTACATACATTACCTACATAATTACCGGTTAAATAGAAACCTATCTACCACATACATTATTCATACGTAGAGATCATTACGATAAATTATTAATCATTGTAAGCGCGGTGGATCTTTCATTGCACATCATTCACCCAAGATTACTCCATGGGAACCTTTGGAGCTGCTTGTACGACGGAGGTGTGCAAAAAAATAAAAACTAGATTTAATGCTAAGTAAAAAGATTTCATTGTTTTTTTTTATTTTTACATCAAACCCACAAAGGAGACACTGAGGAAAATAATTTACCTCGTATTTGGGGATGCTGTGTTAAGGGTCTTTTTAAGGAAAGGAATGAGAGGAAGTTCAGGGAAGAAAAATATATGAGGGGTACGCAGGAATTTGGGGGTCATTGTGTCTAGGGGTGACGTCGGTATGAAACACAGGAGGCCTTGCATGTGGAGTGTCTTTTTTAAGGAAAGGAAGGAGAGGAGTTCTGAGAAGGTAAAAGGTATGAGAAAGGTGGAAAGGAATCTAGGGATCAGTGTGTCCAGGAGTGACGGATGAATGATCTATCCCTCCCGCAGCGGCGCAAGGCAATAGAAAGAGGTTAAGAGAGACCAGCTGGAGAGGTCAAAGGGTCTTCCCAAACCAGCCTCTCCCGACACGGCACGCAACGCAGCTGGTTGGCAGGCGATTTCTGAACCTGATGAATCCCACCCCTGCTAAATCACCAAACGTAGCGAACCACTTGGGGTTACCTATGGCAGAGGTGTTGGTTGTCCAATAAATGGTTCCCGAGGCGGCGGTACCCAAACTCGCTTCCCTAAGTCATTTCGTAGCAATTATAAATAAAATAAAGGAGATTTGTGAATGAGGCAAGAAGTGTGTGCCAAGACCGAGTTGTTTGGCGGTCCGTCCTCTCTGCCTACCCCTGCGGAGAAACGGCGTGATGGTTAGTTTATAAAGGAGATTTAATGACGCATTTACCTTAATTTCCGCTCTGATGGAAGATACACATTCAAAATTGAAACGTTGCGCGTTACTCGAAATGACTTTTACCAAATTCAATAGTGAGATCTAAATAATAAAACACTGACCTAACTATCTCTCTCTCTCTCTCTTTTCTATCAATTTCATTCCATTTCACAACATTCGCCATGGTCTGTTCCCTGTCTGTTGTAATGTGGATGGGATAAATAATGATCTAGTTATAGATAATGTCTAATATGTACTGGGTTTGAGAGTTTTTATTTATTTTGAACAACATAACAAGAATTATTAATTCATAATATCAAATAAAATAAAATAATAAAAATGCGGTCGAATATTTTACTGAATAAAACTATAGCTTCCCGTGTCCGTGCAAACACGCATAACTATGCAGAACAAAAAAAAATGGTATACCGCAGGATTCCTTATATACATATATATTATAATGAAGACAATATCCTTTTAAGTTAATATTTATTAGGCATGCTCAAATAGGTCATGCAATAAAAAGGCTGTATTCTTTATTGAATTGTTGTAATAAATATTTGATAATATGGAGAAGCTCGTACATCTAGTTTTACACAATTCAATTATATTCCTGATCAATATCTGAATAATACAAGACATATAATAAGGTTACAGGTGCAGACAGATTGAGCATAGAATTTATATGACATTGTTCTAATTCACGGAGATAAATAAAACAAGATACATCTGTGATTGTATCACAATATAAGAGCTGAGTAAATCAAATATGCTGGTCGTACCAACATTTGAACCAGTTCTGACATATCTCCAACCGCTTGCTTAATGGTGTAGGTATTTTTGTTGTAAATTTACGGGTGCGATTCCTTTTCTTTAAAGTATATTTAACTTAGTAATAAAATTTAAAACTTTATAACTAGTGTAAATCTATTCTAAAACTAATATAAAAATATTCTATTACCTACGTACTTATATTAGGACTTCACAATATTGAGACATAACCCACGAAAAACTGCAAGACTTATGACTTCCTTAACATTTAAAGAGAGTTCATTGAACATTTTGAAAACTTTATAATAAATATTGTATTATTGTTGATTCCTGTCGTAGTTCAAACATGTAAATTAAATTCATTTAAATATTGATTTTAATATTTTTCGACTTTTTTTTCCTACTCCAATTTTGAAAGGTCGTATGTGGTCCGATAAGTAAAGGTATCGTAAGTCTAGCTTGAGAGCTGAGTACTAATGAGTATTTTTATATTGTAATCAATTGTATATTATAATATGACATGTCAAAAATGTCGCAAGACATCATTTTCGTAGCTTGAAATGCTCGTTAGAATTCCAGGCAGCTAAGGATTAGCAATTTTCCCACAATTGGTTCGTGTCGAAGGAAAGCAATGCAATGATTAGCCACATACCTGACTTCGAGGTGTTTTTGTTCATAAAATCATATTACTGAAGTATCCGATGTTTTTTTTACAATTTTTAACTTAATTTTAAACAGAACAAAAATATTTCCCGAGAGATATAATTGGAAAATAAAATGAAAAAGTATGAATCAATTACAATAAAAAAATATTTTATAAAATAAATAAAGTAAAATTCTAATGTGACTAAATAACATACGTATTTATGATTGTTCACTGACGAGATTGTATGCAATCTGTGCCCACTGTGAAATACCCGTTGGTTATTGTTGTTAGGCTGGCAATCATTGATTCCGAGGTGATTTATGACAGTAATTTTATTGACATTTGCTGAAAACCCTAATGCAAAATCGTTTGCCCCCACCAAGCGATGTCGAGGTCTACGTAAAGCCGTATTCGATCCAAACAACAATACTCTATCACATGACTTCAATTTTATAGTGTAACTATAACAAAAATGTTATAGTTAAGTACTAATAAGATTTTACGAGGAGGTCTTATTCTTTTAAGGAAAAATATGTAAGGAAGATGTTGCAATTAAATCAAAATTAAATAACACGAATGATTTTCTACTTTATGCTGGTTCGGTAGGTTGTCGGTTCGATCTCTGATGCAGCACAATAAAAAATAATATTATAATGTTGTCATATCAGACTGATATGACAACAAAATACTCCACTGCATTCTTGAGAAATAATTTAAATTAAAAAAAAATAATTCTTCAGAACGTTGAAAATATACACATATAAAGATGAGATAAATATGTGATTTTGTAATGTTATCAATTAGATATAATTTCTGCAACGGAGATGATTCTATGTAAATTGTGTGCATTCATGCAGAAAAATGCATGGAATCATGCAATGTCAATAAAATGTCGGTCATAAAAAATAACGAGACAGACAAATTGCTTTCAGTTTGAAATATGAATTATAATGATACACAAAACGCATTTTTTATTTACCTAAATACTTGGGAAAACACCAAAGCTTTGGATAAACTTGTCGAATTCCGCAGCACGCTTAGTACGCAAAAATGTATAAGTAGCACTTGGTTTCAACTTAATTACTACAACACATAAATGATAAAAGATGCATTAAAGAAAACTAAACCCTAAAAACCTATGTTGTGCGTGTTTACTTACACCCCCGACTTAAATAGTTGTGCCCATTAGATATTTGTAGAAATCATATGTTATTTTTATAAAGAGCCTTTGCATGCAGCGGAATTAGACAAGTTTACCAAGCTTTGGAATTTTAAACAGCCACGTGTTAGAAACCCAGTGAAGTGCAAATAAAATATACAAAAAATAAATACTTGGGTTTCGTGTCATTGTGCGTCGTGTCGGCTTTTTGTAAAACCGTTCGTAAGTTCGTTTTTAGAGATGCCAAATTAAAACGATTGAATGTGAAATTTTTTAATAATTTCAATAAAATTCCAGATTAAAAAATATTTACATTCTGTAATCGGTAGGTTCGTATTATTTTGATGAATTACCTACACAATAAATTGTAAAAAACATTTTTTGGACTAGTATTGATATATTCATAAGTTTGTAAATTAGGATTCCGTAGTACCAGCTTGGCGATTCTACGAGTATGTAGATAATTTATTTTTAGGGACCTGAAAATTTTGCGTTACTTTTAGGCGAAAAATAGCGGTTGCATTTAGCAACAAAAGTGATATTATTTATCTACTTAAACTTTTTGGTAGCTTTTTAAAGAATTAATATTATTACATTAATAACAGTAATAAGCGTATATAAACACATATTTAAGAAATGATGATAATAGCACTGCTATTGATTTAAATATCTTGCCTGTGCAAGCTTTACTATAGGACAAAACATTGATTCAGCATATATCTGACTCTTGGTATAAAAGGAATGTGGAACAGAGTGGAGCACAACACTAGTTTCATAAATAAGAAAGGCACACTTGTTCCAAAACATAACAATAAATAGGGACAGCGAACCCTAGAGTATAACGTGCCCAAAATATTCAACATGTTACCAAGTAATACCAAAAAGTGCCAATTAATAAATAGATTCAGATATATGCTGAAAATATGGCTCCTTAGTAGAGATACTTTATACTAGTCATCACTATCAAATCGTAGTTGTTATTAATTAGCATGTGGATTTAGTATTATTTAAGATTATAATAATCTATATATTCATAATTAGTAATAATAATTTCATTTTAATTAAACATGTATATCCTGTTGACAAACTGCTTAATTGTAGTTTAACGGGATAATACTTTGAAGAACTATAAATAAAATAAAAATATGAAATAGAATAAGATTATGTCGCATCGGGAAATATTAAAAAATATTTTGGGAAATATTTTAATTATTTTTTTTAAATGTCGAAATTCGCGTTTTGTCGTCAAAATGTCGAATTTCGTATAAAAGTACGCGTTATCGCAAACGCGAAGTTTTCAGGTATCTAGCTATTATTATCACCGACGCTTTTAATGTAGGTATATATCGATAATAACTTAACTGTATGACATAGGTGTTGATGCAAAACCTGTTTCATTGTTCAAAACTTGTAAACTTTTCGTATGGAGAAAAATCCGCATCACGATTTAATCAATAACCTATTGGTTTCCTTCCATCACCTCATGAGACACTTGCGGAATCTGAGAGTACTTGCTCTGTACCCATCACGAAGTTGTGATGGAATGGATGACGCTCTTTATGCATCCTTGCGAAAATTAATTAAGATCCTACTGTCCGTAAATCTTAACTGATTTTCAATTTATGGACTGAGCGGAGTGAAGACATGTTTTAATATCGAAATTTGTTTGTATTTGTTAGTTTCGTTTCAAGCTAGTGGCCGTTTTAATGGTTTAGTAGAGATTATTTTATCAATTGTGAAATTTATTGTCACGTTCATTAAGAATTTCTTATTTGCATTTTTCGATAATATAATGATACCTACCTGCCCGAAGAATGTTTGAAAATAATTGAGATAGTGACGTTTATTTGTACAAATTGTATATTTTCTTATTTGAAATAAAGCAAAATGTTACATAAAATACAAATATATGAAATTTTATTGGAATAACTTCTTATTAATATTATAGTTATAATAAGCCATACCTAATCTCAAGTCCCCGATAATTGTTTAGTTCGGTTTGTTTCTTGTTGTAGGTACTCGTTGAGCAACAATCAAAACTGCATATTTTGAGAGTCTGGAAAGTGGGTACTAAATCGGTATTTAGTTAAATCACACGTAACATACCAAAAATATTAGCTATTTTCCTTTAATAACAATAGCTAATGGTAAAAAAGAATTTTAATGCGGGTTTATATTTATTAATAATTTTAATGTGAAGTAAAAAAAAATATGTTCACATGAATCAATGATTTTTCTCGTTTAAATAAAATGAAGACCCAGAAATGGGCAATTACCATCAATATTCACAAAATAATAAAAAAAAAATTAGAAAATATCTTATTTATTTATTACAAACCGTAAGTCTTTTAAAAAAGCACTTTATGTAAGCTGTCAGAAAAATGTGTGTTTTTTTTAAAGTAAGAGCTACGGTAATCACAGTGTTTTAAAAGTGAATCTAAGACAATGTTCATCCATTCCTTTCTAACATCCGGGCGGCATATAACTTTGTGCATATCTTGTCACTTTATATGCCAACATTAAGTAAATTTACAACTTAAACGTCCTCTAACAAAATGTCAAATCGGCAATATTGCACGAAGGGACGGGAAGACATTACGATAGAAAAACATCTACTAAGTATGGCTGTAGGAATTGTGCAGTAGCGGAACTTCAGACGCTCAGCCCCCGGGCGATCCAAGTTCTTGATAGCCGGGCTTTGGACGCACTCGAAATTACTGTCTATGTTTTACTTTTTATGTAGGTTTAATTCAAATGATCGGTTGCACCCTAGCCGATTGTTAAAACTGTTTTAACAATAGAAATTTAATCATATGCTGAACGGCATTAAAGATAATTAAACGTCCCAGAGACGTATGAACGAAATTAGTACATAATGTAAAATTTATTTGCACTTTTTTGTATATTTCAGGTTTTAGGCATTCGTTTATCTATTGTTGTAATAAATTATACCCTTATTTTGTAACTTTATTTACAAATTAGAAAATTTTACCTCCACATATAAAACTCTTATAAATCAACAGAAAATATTTTACTTCTATAATAGTACCAGTTTACAAAACTATTTGTCTTTGTTTGTTATTTTTTGGAAGTTTTCACTATTACTAAGTGCTTACCAGCCTTTTTATATTACTACACTATTATACACAATTATTACACACAATATGTGTCTCGCAAAAGTTTCCCAAAATATAATCATACAATTCGCGGAAGTAAATTTATAGCCATATCTAGGTATCTGGAGTACTTACCGCTGCGACACAACCGTTTCACGTTAGCTTAGCTCCTGCCGACGACTGAATTGACTGAGACAGACGAGACGCTACGTGTTGTAATTAAAAGGAGACAGCTATATTTAAATACGTCCCCCGGACGTAGATTAGCTTTCGACGGTTAACGAATATGCGCAAGGGCCCGTTTTTACGCCACTGCGTACTAGTGTTTACGTCACCTTTATAAAAATATAAATGTACGTTGCCGTTTATGGAAACTTAATAAGTAAATGATGTATTGTCATGAAGCAAATACATGTCAATAGTTATTTGTTAAACTTAAATTTGTAGATGAAAATAAAATACTTTGTACACACCACCATTTAATAAAAAAATCTGCGACATGTTTTAAAACCAATGGTTTTTTCAGCAGGATAAACGTCTACCTGACAAATAAACGATTGGTTTTGAAACATGTCGATCCTTTTGGTTAAATAGTGGTGTATGAAAAGTATTTTATTTTCATGTAATTAAAATGAAGCCAAAGAGTAATTAATTGCAATTACTGAAGAAGTTAAAATTGTTTGTTCAATTCGCGGCCATTATTTTTGCAGTGACAGGTTAGACTATGAAAATTTTTATTTAATCGAAAAACAAGACATATAACAATGTATTTGGATAAAAAATAACAATAGGGCATTTACCAGTGCCCTCACCCATATTCTAAACGATTGATACAGCAAAAATATTGAGTGTTTATATTTTAATATAAGTGTAGGTATACTCACGAGTATTTAAATTAACTATTAAAATTACTGCCTCAACACAGGCTAGCCTAGTGAGATAGGTTATGAGAATCCTCAACTTTATCTAATTGTTATATATTCTATCTATTTATTTGTTTATAGTTGCAAATTTATTAAATTATTAATAAAAGATATTATTATTATTATAACTATACATATTATCATAATGCAATATTTGAAAGAAGAACATAAATAAATTGTACCCGTATAAAGATTTCCGCACTTCGTGTGTCTATCTTAGTACTACAGGAAGTCGCCTTATAAGGTTGGCATTAATCGTCATTAGGTAATCGAAGGTTCCTACCTAAACATTTGCTGTTCAGTAAATCACTTTGGTTCACAATATGTTTATTGCTTTAACCTTTGTATTTAAGGATTTCTTTTGTATATTTGTGTTCTAATCAAAACCAATCCTTTCAACCAATTATTCAATTTTCCGAATTTGGCAGGATGAACTACGTAGCGTAATCGTTCCCGTTTTATAAACCTCAGAAATATGAAACCGAAGTAAGGCATACTATCACATAATGCACGAGCAAAGAATGTATCGAGAGCATCTCCTACCCTTATCCTATATTCTTCTTCCCATTACCTTTTTAGTGTTATGGCAAAATAAAATTCTTATCTCTAACCATAAGCAACTTTTTGGCTCAACCTTGTTTTGTTGAGTCATTCATGAAAAATCTACCTTGCGTGGTTCTTCGGAAAAGCAAATGTGCATGAGGTTTATTTTCTTCCTTCTTACAACACCGAGAAAATATTGCCGAGTCGGGATTGAATTGATAGTTGACATTCACGTGGAAAGAAACATCTCAAAGTATTTGGCCCTGCGAGTCTGGGATTTAAGATTTTAAGGATTTAAAATATAGTAGGTAATTACCTAAAATATATCCCATTCCTCTTTCCAGAGTGAAAGGTACCTACTCGAAGAACATTCGACGAGGAACGCATTAAGGTGACACAAGAGTCTAATAATGGGGGCTGGCTCGAAGCTTTCGAAGATTTCCGACGAATTCGTAACTATAGTATCTTTCTTAGACCGATACCGACGAAGGTAAGTTATTTATATAAGGTAATAAAAGCAGTACTTTACCATTCAAATATTTTATGTAAAACGGTTTTTAAAATTCATAAAACGTTTTTGAACTATAAAATTGGTGGCAAGCACCAGATTTCATTTTTCTAGACAAGTAGTTAGTAACTTCCCAATTAGTAACATTTAATTTAGAAATATCTGAGATTTCAGTAATACGTTTATCACAATTAATTAAATAAACCCTGCCAGGGTAAATTCGACCGTGGTTCTGTCCAATACGCCAGGCAGTACGCCAAAAATTTTTGTACCCGCCTTCTTCACTTACGTCGTTAAGATTGCGACTTCATTTTAGGGTATTGTGTGTCTTATATAAATCGGATAAATCCACTAAAACACTGTAAACTTACCTACCAATTGCAATTGAATCGTATCTGAAAGGGTTATCCAGATAGTAATACATATTAAACACACACCCTATAGCGAGGTTGTAGATAAACCGTGAAGGCGATGCATTACGTCGTGTAATATTTGAAATTGAGCCGCTATCAATAAAAACCCTTACGTAGATGGCGATAAGGTTTAAATTCCCGCTTAACACCATCCGCCTGTTTTGATTTATGCAAGAAAAAAACATGACCAAAAAGTGCCTTTTATTTTATTTTGTGGATGTTCAGGCATAAATATTTAATTTATTGCCGATCATTTTATAAATAACTTAATTTGCCACATTATACAATAAAATCATAACCGAAAATGGGTTCGTAAGTAGGAGATTTTGAACTTTAAAGCAATTTTCATAGGCCTATAAATTATTTTTTTCTGGGCTTATAAAAAGACTTATATAAAAAATACTCGATTATTTCAAAGGTCAAGATGTATTCTAATCGTAGTATTTAATTAAAGCATCTGAAACATTTCTAGGCGACCAAATTTTCAAACCAAAAACACATGATTTTGCATTACTACGTATGGCATCGCCTTAAACAAATTTTGGAGGATTGTGATTATCGCCAATTTAAATGGGTTGTTGGCTGAATGATTCTGTGGTTCTCAAATCCGCAGAATCCAAGGTTGCGTGATTACTCTCGGTGTGCAATAATGAGAATTCTGATATTTCCAATTGACTTTTTATTTTAACAAAACTCACGTTACAATAATTTTATGAACAAACAGATCGCGTACGCTAGAAGAGATTTAGGGCTAACCCGACGGCTAGACCCAAAGATATTAGAAGAACTAGACCGCTGGAAATAGAATAAAATATTTTCCGCGCGAGTTATCTCGCGCAGGCTTACAGTGATGCCAGCCTCACAAGAATGTGGGTAAAAATAATGTTGTCATTATTTTCGGGAGATGAACTCCCTATAATTTACCCTACATAATAATAATAAAGTTTTCTTATTAATAAGCTATTCACGATGAGTCATAATAATGTGCCAAACTATGGACAGATTGGACGGTTTAGTTCTAAATTTTCTATTGCGAATTGCTACATTTCATGACAATTAAGTGGAAAATAATTCATTGATAAATTAAAACTAAAATGCTATATAAAAAAAATAACACGGAAACTGAACGAAAATCGCGCCGAAGAACATAGTACGTATACATTTACGAACCGAAACGCGAACCGTATCACGAATTACGGGAAAGGAACGAATCAACTGTAAGCGGCGTTTTGCGCCATTTGCGCTTGCTTCGTTTCTTTCCCAAAAGTTAAGGTCCAGTTCGGCAGTTCGGATCGCGGATGTATACGTAGCATAAGATTGCCGGTAGTAAAAAAATATGCGAGGCCGAGCAATTTAACAATGTTTCTAAATGCACTAATGAAAATTAAAAATATGTGTTTTTTTTAATAGACGTATTTGAAATAATATTTTTCTTGCTTTACTGGGGATTGAACCTTCCTACACAGGGATTGACTGAAATGAGTGAAACGCGCGCCAAATCCAAATTGCATGGTACCGAGATTAATTTATTGTATTAAATTTCATTAATTCAAGAAAACAAAATCGAAATTCAAATATATGTCTTTAAAAATACGAAAAAAGATAAATGCCTTCAAAAAAGCTTACAATAAATATTCGACGAATATAATAGAAATGCGACCTAAAAGCTTAAAATATTTACCTAAATAAAAATAAATTCGATCATTGAAAGTTTAAAGAAATGTAATGACCCTAATGATTACGATTATATGCCAGCAACCTCTCTGGTAGGTATTATTATTTATCTCCGCAATATGCAATGAGTGTGTCACCAAACTTGAAAGGTCATTCTACAACGCAACCGTTTAGTTCATAGGCTAGAGATGCAGTGAGAAATAGCTATTTTTAATTAATCATAATCATCACATATTTAAGATTATTCCGATAAAGGAATTCGTGATGAGCTCAGCTCAATAAATCAATAAGAGCTACTTAATAAACCACAAATAACCCTGAGCATATTATATGGAATTTTTAAATTCTTTTTTTGTATACTAAATAACAATAATAATTTCTATTCCAAATTCCAAAATCTGTTAATGAAAAAATAAGAAAATACACAGATTTAAGAAATGAAATAAAAATAATTTGGCATTCTCAGACTGTAAAAATATTACCATTCGTTATTTCGGCTACTGGTATTATACCTAGCTCTCTCATTAAAATGTAGGCGTATTAGATCTATCAAAAAATTTATATATAAAGATTCAAAAGTCGGTCATTTTGAATACATGTAGGATAACGAAAGATTTTTTAAATATTTATGTTGAGGGATCAGTAGGATTTATAGGCCCTATTAGAAGTTCTACCGAGCCGAACCCTCTGATATGAAAATATCTGGAGTCGGTGAATTATTTTCCCATTTGATCTCTGGTGAGTCGACGTATTGTTCTTGTATTGTTTTGTATTTATTTTGCTTATATAATGCACTTGCATAATGTTGATTGACTAGATGATCATTTGTGGAAAAGTGTGTGGAAGGGTTTAGTTTTTCCTAGGGGGAAGATTTAACCCGGACATAAAATCGGAAGAAAAAAAGCAAACGGTAGGTAGGAAGCTACCCCAATTTTTACAACACTATATCGTATAATAATATTATGTCGTTATGAAATGGAAATTCATAGGGAATGAGAAATAGTATCGGACAAATATGTAAATGAGTTATCAAAACCCTAGCGGATCTGAAAACTCTCATTGTAAACTTCTAAAGAGATGAAACTAAGGATAGTTATTGGTGAAAAGGTCTAGAATAGTTAGGACGTGTTGTTTCACATAATTTGAACAATTCATTAAATTTCATAGTCAAAATTCAAGTTCTGTGAATGTTCTATTCAAGCTCTGTTATTATTTCACCATGGTCCGGTTGTTTGTATTTGAATATTAAGTTCAAAATTCGATGAATTGTTCAAATTCTGAAAAACGACCCGTCTGCAGAATATCAGTTTAAAGATAAATCTACTCGTAGTTTCGACTTTAAATTCCAAACAAGTCAAATGTAGGTATACAAAAAACGTAGTAGATACAATAACATGAAGGGAAAGAATCCATTATATCCATCCATTATCGTGTATATTTTTTATTATAGCGAATATTTAAACATTGTAAATACAAAATACGATATTAAATAAATGTATAGTAAATTGTATTTCTTAGTCCTCCTCACTAGGGTAACCTGTGCTGAGTGGAACTAAAGTCATTCATTTATGTTTTATTAGTTTTCTATGTCGTTTTAATGTTTTTTTCATAATTTTTCCACTAATCTTTTTCAGCCCGATTTTTATTCTTGATTTGTAATCATTCAAATTTTCTATTTGCTTTATATCAGGGGGAAGGATGTTGTGGAGTTTGTTTTTGTTGGCAAATAATTTCTTTGTTCGAATGTGGTTTTATGACCTGGAATATTTTCATTGTGATTTGACCTTGTTTGATGAATACGCGGTATTGTAGAGGATTCAATATCTTTGAATAGTTTCAATAGTATATTTTTAGCATACATTTGTTATACATTTGGTACATCAAACTATTGAAAATTTCAATCGAAGTCGTTCTTATGGGTAATTTCAGTGTGGTATTTATGATTCCTTTTTTAATTGTGTTCAGGTTATATATGTATATACTCAGATACAGCAGATCCCCATCCTATAATTCCATATTCAATACGAGAATGACATAAAGCGTTATATATGTCTTAAAGCCCAGCTACACTACTCGCGA
The DNA here is from genome assembly GCF_061612785.1 of Hesperophylax consimilis. Lineage (NCBI taxonomy): Eukaryota > Metazoa > Arthropoda > Insecta > Trichoptera > Limnephilidae > Hesperophylax > Hesperophylax consimilis. The sequence continues at coordinate 6,905,165 of NC_142845.1, forward strand.
AGTTGATCGAAGTTGACCGAATACGATAGTGTGGGCACGAACTTCACTTCGCTTCGGGCAACTTCGCTTCGCTTCGCCCGACTTCCGATTGTTGTCAGTAAATGCGCCCGAGTCAAAGGACTCGAAGCGTTACTCGCGAAGTTGCACGAGTGTGTGGGCACGCACTTCGAACTTCGGCTAACTTCGTCAAAGACTTTGTCGAAGCGTCGAAGCGAGTAGTGTAGCTGACACTTTATAGGTAAGGTAGGTACCGAAAGGATGCACATAAGAACTTCTATAAGGTTATCTGTGCAGGCGGCCAAAATAAGAACTAACGAATAAACTCTTTTAAAATCTATGAGTTTTTGTATGATAAATGAATGATATAGATAAGTACATATACATGACACCTGAAAAGTTGTACGAGGAATATAATTGTCTAGTTTAAATACACATGAATATACAAATTTCTGAAGGATTACGACAAAGCGTTATGAGAATTACCATCATAGATCTCATGGCAACCGTCTTATTTGATTGGTAACTATTGAAGTTACTTGCTGACATTTTACAGCTTCTGTGACTTGCTAGTTAAATTGTAGACACATTATTATTACATGTTTGATAAAATGAAGTTATGTACAGTTTAACTTAATTTATTTTTTACAGTATTCACCATCTGACGTCCATGTCAGTTTTTTAAAGTACTTTGAAGAAAAATAAAATTTTGACTCGTGAAAATGGGCAAAATTTGAATTTTTAAGGCGAAGCTTAGTGCTAAATCACTATTTTGATTAATCTTTATAACGAATTGGTGTACATTATGAATACAAAAAAATATACTTTAAATAAATTGAAGCTTTTTCTAGCGTTTCGCTTGAGTAAAATACAAACAAAATAATAAATTACGCAATAAAAAATATAAATGTAAACTACTAAACAAAATATTTTTTCAATAGAAATGTATGAAAACGTAAAGGAACGCGTCTGTAACAGTTTCACTTGATTAACTTTTTTGCTTTGTTATAAAATTATTTACATAATAAATAATAAATAAAAACCAGTTTTATGCTTGAAATCGAACGTTTCTAGATTTGTCAAGCGATTTTAATGCCTATTACCTACAATATAAGGTATACCAAGAATATACACATTTTTGGCTCGTAGCTAAGTAACTAAGTAACTAAGCTCATAGCTAAGCTCGTAAGCTAACTAACTACCATATCCCTTAGCTCTTAAGGGATATGGTATGATTTTATACCAGATGACGACGACACAATAATCTTCAATCTCTCCATTTTGCTCTGAAATGTCGCAGCGAACGTGTCAAATGACTTATTCTATTTTTCAACCGTGTTCCTGTTGGAGAGCTATTTTATTATGGATTTATTTCTAGCGTGGAATGCATACATTGAGAACCCAGCAAACCGTCGTAGTCCAGCGGTTAAAACGTTACCCCTTAAATAATATCTGTGAACGATTTCCGTATGATATTTAGAGATATTTAGCCATTATGGATTGCACCAGTGGCGTAGCTGAAGCATTCACATGGGTGGGGGTTAGACCCTAGTTTTGGCAAGGGAAATGGAAGGGGAGTTGATTTTGTTCAAAGAAAGTTTTTGAGACCTCTACCTAAAACCACTTATTATTTACATAACTTTGATTAACTTTTCAGACCTCTGGCATATTGACTGTTAAATTTCTTAAAGAGGCTGAAAGTCGGATGATTTGTGTATATTTCTGTTTCTCAACAAAATCCAAATAAATGGGATATTTCTGAACGTTGCCGAAAATTAAAAACTGTTTTGGAAAATTAATATAAAGAATTTTAAATAAAAATTTCAAATTTAATTATTAGAAATAAACTTTTTCAATTAGTCTCTGAACTTAAATTATTTATAGTAAAAAAGAACATATTTTAATAGACAAATATACTATAAACATTAATGCCACCTTAATTTTGGGTTGTATCTTTATAATAATAATTAGTTAAAACATCACGAAATTTCATATTTTTTCTTAAATTGCGGTTCGAACTTTTGGTTTCATAGAGGTTTACATTTTAATTATTGTTTGCTTTACTTATTTATTTGAATAAAAAGCTTGGTGTTTTCTCTTTCTAACAGCGTTGAGTTCATATTTCTAACTGTGACGGTAAGGGAGACACAACTATTTTTATTAGACCGAATTCGTGGTTTCGAAAAGCGAATAAATTGACTCCACGGGTAATAGCTGTTTGTTCTCAGAACCAACCAAATTAGCATGAGGAGTTATAAAGATTGTGGTTGAACCCCCTAAAACCCCACCCCTTATATACGCTCTTAGATGGCATTAATAAATATTAAGTCTATACAGGGTGTATCGGCACGTACCCGACAAAGTTTGAAAACCCGTCTGGCAATATTTTGTTCGAGTTTCGTTGAATAATGTACGTACGTACCTACGTTGGCGCGCTTTTACAATCACAACGAAATGGCACGGCACCATTCGTCTCATTTTTAACTATTATTATTTAGTGTGTGCGAAAGAGCGAAGACGCTTTTCGATATACTTGCTTATAACAGCTGTTGAAAACGAAAAGCAATGCCAATGACAGTGATGTAGTGTGGAAATTTTAATTTTTTTGGTTTTTAATTGAAAAAAAAAATGCTACCGGACAGCAAAGTGCCCATAACATTTTTTACTCCAAATGTTATAAGGAATAGCTGGTTAAAGTTTGTCGGGTACGTGCCGATACACCCTGTATAGTACCTGTATGTACCCATTTGGTTCATGTTTCTGTGAAAAAGTTTTGATTCTTCTAATTTACGTTGCCAACCCATCATAGTTTTTTTCTGTTTATAAATACCTAATAGTTTCAACCTTGATAAGTAGTAGGGTATTAAATAAAGTTTTTTATATCTGTATAAAATTCTTAATCACGAATTAAGTGAAAAATCTATCATTTCACGGTGGGAACACAATCAAAGAACATTATAAAAGATATTTGCCGCTAATACAGCATTAATTTGCTTTTAATTTGTTTAGACTAATAGTTGTTTATACTGATATCCAAATAATTATATCCTAATATACAATTTAGGCCTGCTAAGAAGTATATCTTTTTTAGTAGAATCCGGTAAGTCTGAAACTGTATGGAAGAAAACCGGCAGAGATCGCTGTTTAATTTTATGACACTTTAAAGACGATATTTTCTTTTTCGTTTAATTTATAATAATAACAGTTTATTGCAGAATGTATGCAGGGATAATGCAATACATTTAATCGAGAGAGGCAGGTTTGGGGAGACACTTTGACCTCTCTAACTGGTCTCTCGACCCATCGCCGCATTATATGTTAATATTATGTCCGTCACTCCCGGAAAAACTGATCCCTAGATTCCTACTCACCCCTCATAACCTTTACCTTCCTAAAACTTCCTCTCCTTTCCCAAAAAATTAAATAGGCCCTGAGGGAAATCATTTTCTTCAAGGCCTCCTATATGGGGTTATTACAAAAAAAAATCTTTTCGATCATATAATTGCTTTCTCTTAATATTTTTATGGACACTTTAGCTTATTTATCCGAACTGATTTATATTATAAAGTTAATTTAATTTTTATTTATTTTGGTATTCAAATGTAATCGTCGTTAATTTATTGGTCAGTTATATAACCTTTCTAACACTGTCAAATACGTATATACAAAGACTGTTTATAACGCTGGTAAAAAATAATAATAAATAAAGGCATACTTAATATAGTATCCCTAAATTTGCATCGAAGTCCAAAAGTGCAAAAAAAAAATTCTATTCAGACACAGCGCGAAATATATGTGCCGAGAAATCCACCGTGGATTTCTGACGTTTGTGTCCATAGTGTGCCGATTAATCCGCCGTAGGTTCGCTAGTAGTTTACCTTACTTTCCCCGGTTTTATTATATTTTGTACTAACATAATTGTATACTCAAATATTTTTATATATTATTCGACTGGAAGGAAATAAGGTACTATTATACTCAGGGCCGCCCTGCGAAATGAGGGGGGCAATTGGAGCAGTCCGCTCCGGGCGCCGAAATCCAAGGCGTTGATAATTCCTAAAACCTAACAGTACACACATCGCCTTTGAGCTTATTTTACACAAAAACGGCGCTACATAAAAACACATACCATAAGAATATTATCGATCACAGTGATCACCTACCTAGGCGTGTAATGATTTTGACAAGGGTCAAAATTTTACTCGCGTAAGGCGCCATTTGGCTCAGGGCCGGCTTCGATTGTATTATTCTAGACTCTCGTTTTGTCAAGCGCAAAAAGATTTTTAAAACTGAAACTTTGAAATGTTACATCTGTGGAAGTGATACATATATAGGATTTTCATAGCATAGTTTTTATTGCAATTATTTACACAAAAGCCCCATAAAATTGTTTTATTAGTGTGAAGTTCACTTATTTCGCTTTAATTAAAATATAATAAAACTTAAAAGTATTTTCATATTTCTTTATCTTTTTTAAAAAAAAACATGTTAAGGAAAATACATAAGTCCAATAAATACAATTTTTATAAATACATCAAAAATATATCTGGTAATAAAATCGTAATTTTGCAAAAAAAACAAGTAAGTTATTAAGAAAGTAGTGTCAGTCGGCGTACGGCGGGCGATTGGTATAAAACTTACTGATATAAAACATTCCTAATTTATTAAGAATATCTTCAAATTATTCCTAATCCGGTTAAAAACGGGACCGCGGGCCCTCAACGAATGAATTGATAGGTTTCCTGTTAAACTTTTAGTAAAAGAGGAATATGTTATCGCGATGCCGTAACACGTGTTCATAAATAACATAATATTTCCGCATTTCGTCGTTATATATTATCAAGGCATGAACACGTGTTCCCATATATTAGGAATGTACTAAGTGTTTAGCAGGAAACGCCTTGCATTCCCATTTTAACCGGATTACGGAGATTTGGAATAAATCAGCAATGCTGATTTTTCTCCGTGCGGCTCTGTCTACGCATCAGACCATGAACATGACAGTGAACCTTCAAAAGAGATCTCAATTTCCATATTCCCAGCCTCACTCTAAATTTTCCCAAAAACATGCACAAAGCGAAATGACGATCATGTTTTCTGTCTGCACGAAGCAGCAAGCAGTAAGAAGTAACCTTGGCATATCCGGCGGCGAGCAGAAGGTGTGAGATTTCCCTGCGACAACGCTTCCTCTGCTTTGTGTTTCCACACCATCGAAGTTCGTTGTTTGATCTGCCACTTCCACTGCGTCTGGATCGGCAGTTAATTGCCCGCAAAATCAATCGTTACACGGTTATTAATGATTCATTCAGAATTTCGGCGAAAGGATTGCGGAAAATTTGTGTAAAAATAGAAAAACAAAACTTTGGTGCATTTTAAAATGTGCCAGGTATTTGAAGATGTGTATAGTAAAATCAGAACAGTCACAATAAACTTCGAAACTTGAAAATATGTACACAAGATATGATGTAGAACAGGATTAAAAGCTATTGACATCCCAATTTACATGTCTAAGATAGTAAAATTTTCATGAACGCGCCGATAAAAAATACATGATTTTGAACGCGTGTTCTTTTCGGTATTGTGTTTTTTAAAATGGATTGTTGATGGCAATAAAAAAATTCAGATGATTTCAAGCGATCTATGGTTATGTTCATCTTAAGGTGTTGCCATTTCTGATGATTTAGTACAGTCCCAAAATAGTGTTTCTTATCTAATGACAACTATCTGTTACCATTAGAGAAGAAAAAAAATTTAAACGCAAGTATGAATATAATGATCGTGTAAAGCAAAGGATTTCCATAAGGTTTCGACATAATTTCCATGGTGACCGGATAACTCATCAAAATGACAATTCAACACACCTATAACAAGTGCTATAAAGTTATGGAAAGTGATGAAATAAAAACTAAGTTAAAAAGGGTACATATTTAACTATTTAACCTAGGTTTTTTTACTTTTCATAACTTTAAAGTACTTTTTATAGGTGTGTTGAATGGTCATTTTGAGGAGTTATCATGGAACCAAGTTCCATATATGGATCGATACGAAAAACTGGCTTAATTGCTTAATGGGAACCGAAGAGTCACAAAGTCAAGTAGGTACTACTTGCTAGTATAGGTATTATTGTATTCCCTAATTTTATAAAATATTAATTGTTGAAAAAGAAGTAGGCGTTGTTAGTATCGAACTGGATTCGCCCAAATGCTAGTAGAACGACCTACCTGACACAACCACAAAAAAAGAAAAAAAAATCAGGTTAAATATATGACAGATTTGAATACCTTTGCCTAAATATACTTATGACGAAAAGTGAAAGCATTTACTTTTATAATATCCTTTACTGACCGAGTGGTACAAAGCGTCTGGATCCCAGGCGTCGCAAATTCAATATTTCATAATGTTTGAAAATATGATCAGAATATTCAATACCAGGGAATATTGGACTATCTTTAAAAAAAACATGGCTGATAATAACAGCAAAATAAATAATGAAATAAGAGTGTTGAGATGAAACCAATAACGATTCTTAGTGGCCACTCCTTTCTTATTATCAGCGACCAACTTGTTGTTAGTTAGTTAGTAAGAATTGTATTGTATCGATCGAAAGGACAAATCAATTAAATTTTACTGACTTCAGAGGTAACAATTAAGAACTTCGCTGACATATAGAAACTGTTGATTATTTGCCTTTAAATTCAGCGGCTAACTACAAAATCCAAATTTAATTGATATGAACCTCAGCAGAACACTAATTATTACATAACGAAGAAAATAATTCATGGAGGTAAAAACCATTTTTTTTACCTACGTGATCGAGGGAAAGGCTCTCGACAACGAATCCGGAGAACGTAAGTTCAAATCGCGGTGTGCGCAAGTAAATATTGTTTACTTAATATGTGTTGTTTCAAAATAAATTCCTTCACAACAATATTTATCAGGTACATTTCCCATAGAGAAAGATACCGTCAGTATCGTCCTGATGAAAGACCACCATTCAGAAATTAAACTTTGCTTAAAATGGCTTTTGCCGTATTTGGTGACTAGATCTGAATGGTCAGGTACTCACCAACCCTGCTCTTACCCATCTCCTTCCCCTCCACACTACCTTAAGCCTGACAAAATACCCCAATTGGACATGCGACAGTCTCACTGGTTCCAGACACATAAAAAACTATTGTTTAATTAAACTTTTTTTTCATATCTTCCTACTCAATATCAATTGCTACATCGCGAATTCATTTGATGATGGTTCTGTGGTTTTTAATTTTATTCATTAATATAATCATTTACGTAAACAAACCCAACTCTGGCGCAAGTCATTGAAATTTAAAGGTGGTAGATTTCAGGTAGGTATGTAAGTATGTAATTAATTTCCCACTTTTAAGAATATTATACAAGCCGATGACCGCTTTGGAAAACCACAAAACTGTCGCTACCAAAGATATTATTGGTCGCTACCTTAGCTAAATTCATTTTAAATGCCTCGATTTTCTCATTTCTGATTCATTGAATGTACTGCGCATTGCGAGATCTATATTTTATGTGTATAAGATGCATAGCACATTGCGGGATGGGTGGGATATTACATAATACTACAAAATACCTACCGATTAAATTGAAATACTAAGTAAAATTGTAAGCTCACCACATTGAAATTTCGATTGTTCATTTCGTTAAATATTAATATTTAAAAAATCGATGCTTTTAGAAAGAGATTAAGGGGGTACCTGAACGAAAATCCTGGCACTTGGTCGTATTAAAACCTGCAAAACATAGAATTCATAACAACACAAAAGATTTTTTAAAAACACTATTTTCTTAAAATTATCTTCAATGTCTTTAGAAGAATAATATTTTTATAAAAATCCCTTTCGAAGTACAACAAATGGATTTTTTCATTTACGTTTGATTTAATCCGAAATTTTACAAGTTAGATTTTTTTTTTAAACTATTTCCATACCTACATGAAGATTTGTATTTATTAGCAGAGCGTAGCGAATTTCTGTTTTGAGTTATGACTCGACCACCATGCATTTCAGCAGTCTGAAAATTTGTTTGTGCGTTCCATGTCCGGTCAATTGTGTCAAGATTTATTACGCTGTCAAATAATCAACATTACGCGAAGTCTAATGTACACAAAACTACAAGTTTCTAAACTATTCTACGTTTTCGGAATTTTCTTTCAGGAATTTTAATTTTCGTAAATCATCCGTTAAATTATTCTGTAGATATCTCGATAGCACCACTTCTACTAAACACGGGTTATTTCGGAAAGTTTTAACAATTCTTCAAATTTCAAAGTTAATTTTGAAGTTCTGTGAAGGATTTTTTCAACTTCTGTTATTATTTCAATTCTGTTAAGTAACTAGCCTAAAGTGATATAATAACACTTAGTTTTAGAATGGGTTGTTTCACAGAACTTGTAAAATTCATATTATTTTTATGTTCATTTTCAGGTTCCGTGAAAGTTCATTTAAAGTTCTGTTATTATTTCAGTTCTGTGTGGTTACTGGCCCATACTGATATAAAAACAGAACTTGAATAGAACTTTCACAGAACCTGAACATTAACTTCGAAATTTGATGAATTGTTGAAATTCCGTGAAACAACCCATCCTTAGTGAACTTGCGGATTTGAATATCAATGCACCAGCCAACGCGAAACCCGAAAAATTTAATAAAACATGGATTTCCTCGAGGAAAGTTGTCCAGTGGGCAAACAGAAAAATCTCTCATTATACTCATTTCCTATTCACGACGAGCACAAACTAAATAATGGATTCCATCCACACGATTTTTCGAAACACTTTTAAGATATAATTATTGTAGTTTTCATTGCAAAAACGTTCCTAAATATAAAAAAAAATAATAATAATGAAGCTTTCAGTTTTAACCACTGTTTTAAATGATATATGATGACTGGTTCTTTCACAAAAGTTCAAATTTAATATATAAGTTCTGTGAAAGTCCTATTCAATTTTTGTTATTATCCCAGTACCTACGGCGAAAAAAACCGACCTATGGTGAAATGATAACTGAACGTGAATAGACCTTTAATTTTAACTTTGAAATTCCCTGAATATTTAAATTCTGTTAAATAAACCGACCCAAAAGTTTCATTATTATTTGATTTAAAAATAGTGCCACAAAGTACTTTTACAATAATTATTGAAGAGTAAAAAAATAATTGTATCGCACATATTTCTCAAATCGTTTTTTGAAGAACATTTACGATGATGATTTATTTTACTCGAAACAGCTAATTATATAAATGTGTCGGAAAAGTAAGTAAAAATTGCGAAAATTATAATATGAATAATTTTATTCACAATGATTGTTGAAATAACCCACCGATTCCCAATTGAGCATTTGGTAGAAGAAGTAAGTACGGTAACTTGGGCGCAGAGTGAAAAACGTGACCAGCATCATGCAGTGTCGAAGGTTGGGGTTCAATCTCAGATCGTATAAAACCGGGAGGCTGTTATTCAACAGTGTCAGTATTGTGAGAAGCCTTCTGTGTCTAGTTCTGTGCTAGTGCTTTGTGAAACTACCCCAACCAAAATAAAGGTAAGAACGAATTCACGATGTTAACAGATTACTTGGATTCATAATAATATTTATGTAAGAAATTATTTTTGCAAGAGGCATCCCTGTGCAAAAAAAGATTTAAAAAAAATTATGTTTCAAGAAATTAATAATAGTGTTCATGCATTTATTTATTTGATGTTAGAGTTAAAACAAAAGGATTAACCTGCTGCATGTATTAAATAATAAAGTATAGAGTATATATTTATTTGCGGGAGGGTTGTAGGTTTGATTCCCACACAATGCAAAAATGCTCTTATAAGGATTTTTTCTTTTACTATATAGATGCTTCCATGTCTGGATGCCATAATGTTACATAATTGCAAAGTAACATGGATCTCAAGTATTCTCAAGAACTAAGAATAATGTTATTTTTTAATATTTATTTAAAATCCTACCCATATTATTAATCTTTTTTTACTTTGACCAACGTCTACAAATTAAATAAGAAATTTCTTTTCAGATATGGCACACACTATTTAAATATCAGGACCTACATAGTTTTCATTTAATTGTTATTTTTGAAACAGCACCCAATAAAAAAATAATTATCTGTACATAATAAGTACCTACGTAATCTGAAGACATACGAGTAGGAATTTTGAAAGTAGAAGTCCTCTTAAAAATATTCGAAAGTTCAGAAAAGTATAATTTAAAGATTAAAGAGATGGGGGTGCTCATTGTGGGATTTTAACTTGCTACTCTCGTGTTTGTGTCTTACCAATTGCATCGCAATTTATGATTGCAAACATTTAGAAAAAAATATTGATTGATGGCATGTTATTATAGAGACATCATGCAAAGTGTGCGTGCGTTTAGCTTATACAGCTGAGCAGTTAGCAGTGGCGTGCATCGCCCTCGACAAAGGCTAGGCTGTGGATTTTCAGTGGATGCGTCGAAGGAGGTATTTGTTAGTGGATAATTTAATGTAAACATTTTTGAAGACTTGCATCGAAACGTTTGAAAAATATAAATAAATAAACTAGCTGACGTGTACACGGCGTTGCTAGGGAGAAGACATATACCATGGCGGACTTTTCTGTAGGCCTTTTTAATATTTCAAATTCTTTAGTAAATTACTATGATGTATCATCTCACAGGGTTTAGCCAGGGTTAGCAATGTAAGCGCCCGAAAAAACTTCTTTACAAAAAATCGACTTATCTCTACTTTCCATAAATACAATATGCATGTATTGTATATTTAAACCTTCCAAAAGAAATCCTATCATAACCCATAGTGTAGTTTAGATGAAATAAGCGCACAAACAGAATTTTTTATAAAAATGTCAGCTACCCATCCACGATTCGTAATAAATGATATTACAGAAGCCAACATTAAAAGAGTTTTAAAAATTAACACAGATAAATAATCAGACGAGACAAAGGGAGCATGAAAATTTATACGGACTAGGAAGGGTGAGTTTGAATGAAGTAGAAATTTATTTATTCGGAGAAAAAATACTAATATTAAATATTACTGATTTATTAAGGATCTCTTCAAATTATTCGTAATGCGGCTAAAAACGGGATTGCAGGCCCTTAACGAATAAATTGGTCGGTTTCCTGTCAAACTTTTAGTAAAAGAGAAATGTACTATCGCGATGTCGGAACACGAGTTCAGTTTTTTTTTTAATATTTACACATTTCGTCACTGTATATTATTGAGGCAAATTCAAGTGCTTGAACACGTTTTCCGATAATTAGTAATTTTCTAAAAATTTATCAGGAAACGGCCTGCAATCCCGTTTATAACTGGATTACCAATTATTTCAAAACATTTTCAATAAATTAGAAAACCTAGGTAACTTTTTTTATACGAGCAGCTTAGTTTTTCAGTATTTATCGAATGCACGCCACTGGCGGTTAGATACTAGATGGCATAGCTAACTGTGGAACTAATAACGATTAAGAACAAATTATGCCAAACCAGTCGAGAAGATAATTCGTTTAGCCATCACCTTCTTATTTGTCTTCTACTTACGCAAAAACAAGTTAGGTATAAGAAAATAATGTGAATCGTGAAGAGTGCTAGATGCTAATTAGGTATTAAATAATATAATTGAAACAATAGGTACCTAATCAGAATAATTAACTTAATGATTTACTGTCAACAATTATATTTTTATGTATAAGAACAAAAAGTATTCTTCAGATAGGAAAAATACTAATGAAATAATAGTTAATGAAAGTTCAAGCCAAATCATTTAAGATCGATTTGGGTATTCCGTTTTTTTTATAAATAAGTGAAATCACGTATTAGCACATTTAAAATAAATGCGATGTCAGCATCATAAATCATATTACAAAAATCGTAAAATTTATACCTAATTAGAGACAGTTGAATCATGTCACTAGGTATTCGAAAAAATAATGATAATTTACAATTTGAACATAGGAAAGCAAGTGACGAGCAAGTTAAAAGAGTAACTACCTAGTTAACATTAACATTTTTTTAATTTTTTTTAATATTTTTATTTATTTTATAAAAAACGGTATATTTATTTTAATTTAAATAGTAAGAACATATTTCAAATAAAAAATTAAAATATTTACCTTAACAAGAGTCTAACACTCGTGTGTAAAGGGAAAAAAATACAAATAAAAACTTAACATACAATGTAAATAGAAGAAAAAAATTCATAAAAACATATAAAGTAAAGAGATTTTTGTTTTTTTTATATAATAATATATAAAATAATATAGTGAGATGTCATCGTCATAATTCGCTAAATTATTTAAGGTAGTGAAGTTTATTTTATTTTTAAATTTATTATAGTCCGGTTTTAACCTTTATTATTTATTACTTTACCCCCTTTTTAGGGGCTTTTACATATGAATAGTAAAAGTTATTAAACTGTTAATTAAACTGACTCAGTAACAATCTTTTGTATTTAAGTGATAAATTAAAAGTGTCCACTGACTCGGTATAATTATTTCCCTCTATAAGTATTCTGGGCAGAATTTTACAATATATATTATCAGCTAATACTATTTTATTTTACAATTTTACAACGAAAACGATTAAAACCAACGAAATTTATTCGGCTATCAAAATCTGCAAATTTAACAGAAAATGCTAATGGTGTTTCTAATAGCCAAATATATTTTGATTTGTTTGAACTTTTTAAAAATTTTTGATAAAAACGCACACTCATAAATGGTAATCTTCAAATAGAAAAAAAATTAACTTATTTAATGATTCAAACTAAAATAACTTGTATGGCTTTTGCGTCGTTGCAATGCGTTGGGGCCAGACAATTTATGATTTCAAACTTCATTTCTAAATTATCTCAAAACCAGGGACAACCAATGAAAAAATGCGATTTACCATTTTTTCTCTAGTGTAGCTCAGTTGTAGGTACCAGTGAAGTTTAAAATTTAACGTGAAATAAATAATTGCCTTGTGTATAATTTGCTGTTCTTGATTACGGTAAAATTTATAACACTGCTATGTACCTAAAATATCACGAATCTTATAAACATTCATAGAAATCACCATAAAAAACCTTTTGGATTAGTTTCACATTGCCCAAAAGAATTTCTTAAATGTGTCGTGGTCGAGTCGATCCCGTCATTAGATAAACGCCAGAACATTGCTGAAATAGTTCTAATTACCCACACAATGGGCGCCCGTGGGACAGTATTGTTGTAGTGATGCAAAGCTTATAAACAACGGACGACAATAAGAAATGCTCGCACAACTCGAACAAGGGACACGGTCTCTACGAGACGCGGATATTTCCCGTGCACTACGTCCTCCAAGGTTAGTCGCAATCGATTGCACGGAAAACTCACTTGTTTTGACGAAAAGCGTGCGAACTAAATAAATTGATTCAAGTGGCTACTGCTATCTAGGTACGAACTATCAACGCTTTAAATCATTGAAATATATAAAACATAATACTTTATTTATGTGAAATACCGCACGTAGTCCCAACTACTCCCAACCGCCTGGAGCCACTGAGACTCTGGAATCCCCAATAGGGATTTGGGTAAAGGCTACGAATTCCGCTTCACGGTAAATATGGAATGTTTACTTTGAATTAATACTTGAATTTAGTTATATTATTACTAAAAGTTACTATAAATGTTGGGGAACCTTTAAAAACGCCTGCTCGCGTCCCCTTTGGAGTTATATCCCAGTTTTCAAGTAGTTTGTGGGCTACGCTAGGTTTATATAGACTGGTTTGTGATTTAATTCTAATACGATATATTGAATATAATCCAACTCTTGATATGAACATAGTCGCCGTCGGCTGCGACTATAACGGCGCCGCATACTAATTGACATATTGCGTAAGTGACTTAATAAACGAAATTAAAATTAAAAGTTCGTATTTTTCCGTTTCCCCCGACATAATAAATCATGTTTTGAATTAATAAAGCTAAATCCATTTATTTGAAAGTGAAATATTGCGTATTAAGAGTGAAGCGGAGTAAGAGAAAAATAATGGGATTTGTTGTGAGGCTAAAGGTAGTGGGGACATGAAGTAGATGGGGAAGAGGAAACGGTAGGAGTACCTGGCTATTCAGATCTGGTCGCTAAGCATTTCAAGCAAAGTTTCAATTCTGAATGGAAGTCTTATGCCAGGGCGATACTGATAGTATCTTCCACTCTGAAACGTGCCGCAAATATACTTTATATTATTTAAATGATAAAATTGTGAAATAACACAAATCAATAAAATAAAATTTGCGCACGCCGGGATTTGAACCCGCGACCCTCGGATTGCTAGTCAAGAGCCTCACCCCTCGACCATGTAGGCCGTCATAGAATAAGTAGATACCATAGAATACAGAAGAACGCAAAAATGTGATGTGAGAGTGTTTCTTAATCCAAAAGTCTTAAAGTCAGTTCTTAAACTGTTTCCGTTTCGTCATTATTATGAAATTCAAATGGGCTGGAAATATACGATATCAAGCAAGTGTAAGGGAGACAGAGCGCGTGATAAACGGGCTAGAAATTAGATCTGCTTTATTAAATTTTTTTATTAAAATCTCAATTCTATGAGACTGAAAGGAGGACTATGGACACAAATATAAATAGAAAAAAATCTTCCGAGAATAAATAAATGCCGCTTAGTAAATGTCTGGCTTAGTGCACCTAAACGGCAATCAGAAGACTGCGGGTTCAATTCCCATCGGCGGCATTTAATTTTTTTCAATTTATATTTGTGTTTCAGGCTAATAATTATTGCTTATAATATTTTTTTCGTTCTTTGTGCTTTGCATAAAAACCTTGTCTTGTAAACATAAGATTATCTTTACCATAATAATAATAATATAGGAAATTTAGTATGCCTTACCTACAAAAAGTTGGTTGTTCTTTGAAAAATCAATGAGCAATATTTTTTTAATAAAATACTAGCATTTATTGACTTATTTGGCGGCTAAAATAAGCTAACGTACAGTACACAGTGGGCTTAGTGCAATTGACCAGTCCCGTCGGCGGCATTTATTTTTTCTCTGACGATTTTTTCAATTTATATTTGTGTTTCAGGCTAATATTTATTGCTAACGATATATTATTTTCACTTTCTGTTATTATTATTTGTCGTGACTCGGCACTTGAATATAACTAAGTTAGAAACGGATAATTAATGTAAAATCGATGACACTAATATCATCGCAAATTTTTCACCCAGGTATAATGTATAAAATATTGCAGTGATTTACTGTTTTGGATTTTTTTTTCAGTAAAGATGACAACTACTTTAAGAATATGCACCGCATGTGTGGCAGTCGTCGTATTATTCTGCAGCGTATCTGCCGCTCCGGCACCTGATGAAGCTCCCATGCCGGTAAATATTATTTTTTAAGTACCTAATGCTGCGTATACATTTGCTGTTGCTTCATTCCTTTCCCATAATTCGAGGCTCAGCTCGCGTTTCGGCCCGTAAATGTATTCGCGTCATAAAAATACGTAAGCGACGATATATGAATGTGAATGAAGTAATTAGTGTGTCTGTCCCCTCTGCCCACCCCTGCGAGGAAACGGAGTGATGGTTAGGTTACAATGTATGTTGCATATTGTGCCTCTGATATGCTGTGATTTGGTTTGCTGGTTTTGATTCCCACCAAACTCCAATTGTTAAAATGATTTATTTTTTTCAGAATAGATTGAGGAACTGATTGTTTCAACATTAAGATTTTCTGTTAGGTTCGATATCAATATCTGAGTCATGAGGGATTTTAAATTTAACATTGAAATTAAATATAAAGAAAACATTTAAAAAAAAAAAAGTTTTTCCACATAAATGTATCTGCACCATCAATATATAACTATAATAGATTAACCCTCTCATACGTAATAATTTCAATCTACAAGTAACACCACCTAGGAGTAATTTCACAATACAACTCCCCATCGAATAAGGAAGTTGAGTCCATTTTTTTAATTTTTTTTATCAATGTTCGCATTCAAACTTAAATACTGGTATTTTTTTTTTTTTTTAAAGTTTGTTTTCATAATTAAATTAATTCTCAAAGTTTAAATTTTATTAAGCCCGCCAAAACGAGCGGAATCCGAGCGGTAAGAGGCGGGGTGTGGGTGTGACGTCATTCGAACTGTGAAAACCACGTCGCTTAAGCATTTTGTATGGAAATAATTTTAATTCTTCAACAAGGAATTCCAGTAATTTTTTTACCAATGTTAACTGTCTATTAGAATTGATGTTATTAAAAAAAAAGAAAATTGATTAAGATTTCATAGTTAAATTAATATTTTAAGTTAGAATATTTGCTTTTCCCGCCCGGTACGGTACTTGTACGGTATTGCCTCGCTATTTGTTGACTTGCCCCGCGCGAATTCAGGACCACCGCGCAGAAAAGTAAAGACCAAAAGTAAAATAACGGTTTACAGCCCAAGTCAGAGACTTTTCTGGGGGGCCGGCGGCCTGAAGTGTATCACATGTTATGTGACATGTATAATAATAAAAACTTGTAAGTTATGCAATAAACAACATATTATTATAAAGCACTATACGAATATGTATCTTTAGAAATCCATTTCATATAATAATAACAACAAATACGTACATATATTTGACAAATCCAAATAAACGTTTGGCCTATACACCTCTCTCATCTAAACCGACCATCTCTCATGTAATAGAAAGAGATGCACCATAGGTGATCCGTTGTACGTCAAGTCACGACACATGTGACGTCAGAATTCTTTCGACCAATCGTGGAGCGTATACAGTCTATTGCTATTGAATGCTTTTTCAAGAACGTTTAACTAATTCTAAGAATAATAATATAGAAATATATTTATATATTTAGAATCGATATTTTTTGATCTACATGAACATATTTTTTATAAGTCAAAATATTTTTCACTCAACTTCCTTATTCCGATGCCTCGCTTCCTAGATATAAATGCAGGTTCCCTACAATATATAAAACAGAGCACAAAGTTCGCTCAAATCCCGAGACGTAATTTGTGAATTTATCGGCTGTAGTCAGTCTGAAAAGCATCGCATCACGAGATATAGAGGTGAACTTAACAACCTAACTTGACGTAAACTTGTTGTAAAAACGTACGCGAAACCAGCGACGATCGTTTATTTTGTGGCAAAACTGTTGTCGTAATTTGTTGCGTGACGTAGTGATTTTGCTAGAAACAAGTCTAAGATTTTTATCAATTGTTACTTTTATTAATACTGTAAGGTACATAACTGTCACAATTATTTCGTGTTTGAAAAATGAGAGTCTAGGGAGCGTTGGGATTCAGCAAAGAGCAGATCAACAAAAAATAAAAAGGAATGCTTCTTCCAATCTTTCGACTGCGAGATAATGCACTTTCCTTTTGATAAATGTTTTCTTAAATAGATATTTTTGGTTTCGGTGTTAATTTTACGATTCACACGTCTTGTCTAGATAATCTTAGTCAATGATCTGCAAGTTTTTAAATAATTGTTCCGATTATCATTGTTTTCCAGACCAGAAAGAGTTAGTTTGGTTTTTCGACAGACGAAAAGACGATTATTTTTAGAAGAAAAAGAAGGTAATATTTATATTTAAAAAAAATACATTTTTTTTAATTTTCAGTACGAATACAAATACGACGTCAAGGATCCCGAAAAGAACCTTTTCTTCGGTGCAAATGAGCTGGGGGACGCAAATGGAAAGGTGACCGGTGCTTACAGGGTTCTTCTGCCCGATGGGAGACTGATGACTGTGGAATACAGCGTTGAGGGAGAGAGTGGTTTTGTTCCCAAGATTACCTTCGAAGAGAATGCCAAACCATTTTAGAACTTTTAAAAACTAATCGTTCATGCAGCAAGCCACTCAAAAATATGAATAAAATACTGTAATAATTTTGATGTGTAATGAGGTAGAGATTTTCTGCAACAGAGACAATTTGTTGACACTGAGAATATTTGCAAAAAATATTTCCTGCAACAGAGATCATTAAGTTTGATGCAGTATACATTTTGTGCAACATAGATTTAGTTCAGTAGAGTGCATTTGATGCAACAGCAATAATTTACTGCAACAGAGATTTTTAAGATTTGAGAGAATGTTGTTTACAGCAGAGATTTGTTACTACTTACGTAATAGTATATACTAAAATTGCTGCTGGTTGTAAATTCATTGTTTTCTTACGTTAGATACTTGATATTTGTATTGTTGATTTGGCTTGGAACCGTAAAATATATATATTTTGGTAAACTGATCACAAGATGACAAGGCACGACAAATGATTTGTAAATACACCTAGTTTTTAAGTGAGGACTCCATTTATTAATATTTAATTCATGCATGAGGGAAATAATACTTATTATTTCTAAATTGTTAACAAAACTATTTAATATTTATAAAAACAATTTTTTTATACGCACAACTAACTTTCAATATTTATCTGTTGATAAAAACAAAAAAATACTAATCTGTTTACGGCACTCACTACGGCTATGATTATTTAACATATTTATTTATTTAGAATAAATTAATGTTTCAAGCAAAGGTAATGTTATAGTAATTTATCCTTGCCAACTACAATATTTGCCATTGAAATTGATCTTGTTTTTATAATAAACATTTCCCTGTAAAATTATCCTGTTTTTTTTCGAGAGTGTATGGTAAGTACCCACCTACTAACTTGCAAAATGGTTCCATGATAACTCCTCAAAATGACAATTCAACACACCTATAAAAAGGGACTATAAAGTTATGAAAAGTGATGAAACAAAAACTAAATAGTTACATATGTAATGCATCTTTAAATAGTTACATATATTATGTAACCTATTCAACCTATTAAGTTGTGAAAAGTGATGAAACAAAAACTAAATAGTTACATATGTAATGTATGGTCAAAAGTTACATATGTAACCTATTTAACTTATTGAGTTATGCAAAGTGATGAAACAAAGACTAAATAGTTAATATGTAACCTATTTAACCTAGTTTTTATTTCATCACTTTTCATAACTTTATAGCACTCTTATGTGTTGAATTGTCATTTTGATGAGTTTTACGGTAACCTTTTTTTAAATTTTTTTTTTAATTTATTTATTTAAGTACATAAAACAGGCATGGTGCCCAAGAATTTACATACATGGATGTTTAAATACATAATAACAACTTTAAATTTACATACATGGATGTTTAAATACATAATAACAACAAAAATAGTAACAAAATGAATAAGCTAAATATGCAGAAGTAAATAACAAACAAGAATGGGTAAAAGGTAAATAACCTTGTAAAATATACATAAAAACAATTTGAAACTAAGAGTATTTTTGAATAAGGTCTTATTTTTACAATAAATATTTCCCTTCAAAATTATTCTGTTGTTTCAGAGTGTGTGGTAAGTACCTACCTACTAACTTAAAAAATATGCCTAAACACAATACTTTTTGCAACTGAGAGTATTTTTGCACAAAGCAATAGTCTCAAGAAATATTAAGTACACTTCATTGTCGCCCAAAAAAGACACCTCTATACGTTATCCGCATTTAAAAGGGGTAAAGTAAGGTTATATTTGAGTCAAATAAAACATCACAAATAATATAATCATTTGACGAGGGTGGTTTGTTTTTACGAGTATGACATGGTACAAATGACTTATTTGCAAGGTTTACCCCAGCCTCGCCTTAGCATTATTAGTGCATTTCATTATTAAGGGCTTATTTCACCTTTCTGCCACGTCAAACGATAATTTGGAAAGAAAATAAATATTAATTTAACCTACGGAAAAATATCCACTACAAAAAACTATTGCACTTATTTATTTAATGGGGACTTTTAACATATTTTTTTACATTAACTCCACACAGGAGGTCCTGAGGAAAATAATTTAACTCAGGGCCTATGTCATCTTTGGGGATGCTGTGTGGAGGTCTTTTTAAGAAAAGGAAGGAAGGGTGGGTAGGAATCTGGGGATCAGTGTGCGCAGGAGTGACGGACGTATGAATCCATCCCTCCCGCAATGGTGCAAGACGATGTGTCGAGAGAGACCTGCTGGAGAGGTCAAAGGGTCTTCCTAAACCGGCCTCTGCCGATCCGGCACGCCACGCATCTGGTGGGCAAACGCATCCGCTGCCAAGATCTAAACAAACCTCACCCCATGAATCCTGTCACCCTTGGTCACCAAACGTAGTGAACCATAAATATATATAATAAATGGTTCCCGAGGCAGCGGTACCCGTTCCCACCTTCCAAATTGAACCATCATAAGAGAAGAGTTGATAATTATTTCCCCCTAAAACTTGCCACCCTAGGCCTAAATGTGGCCCTGAGACAGAGAGTGGAATTCCATACACCTGCCCTGCTGAGAAATGGTGTGGTGGTCAGCTAGTTTAGAAGCAGTAAAGACTAACCTTATCTTGAAGCTTTGTCAGAATGACTGCCACTCCTTCTGTATCAAACTGTGGTCTTCCAGCTCGTCCCATCATCTGTAGCACTGTACTCTCTTCGTATTCCTAGAATTAGACAAAATGAATACTTTAAACATTACAAAAAACTCGATCAACATGTAACTACTTTTAATAAATCATTGTAAGCAATAATTTATTATCCTTTGTGCTATGCATAAAAAACTTTGTCTTATAAACATTAGTTTATCATTAAAAAAAATATGTAACTACTCAAAATAGAAAAAGATTATCACAAACCTGATACGCTCCATTGTTGTAAAATTGAGTTGTCTTGATAATAACGAGGTGTGCTGGCAAATTCACTCCCATTGCTGGAAAAATATATTAATTGTAATCTAATCTGTATATAGCAGAAAAGAAATGATAACAAGGAAAATTGATTTCAACGGGTGAAAGATCACCAATTAGAATAGAAATATGTTTTTTTTTACATTAGCTCCACTTAGGAGCAAAAGTTTCGGGAAAGAAAAAGGTATGAGGGGTGGGTAGGAATATGGGGGTCAGCATGTTCAGTATGACAGACGTATGAGTTTATCTCTACCTCTACGGTACAAGGCAAAAAGGTCACTCTCAACCTCTCCAAATCCGGCTCGCGATGCAGTAGGTGGACAGACGTAACTGCTACCAAGATCTGGACAAACTCATCTCATGAACCCCGGCACCCCTGTTAAGTCACCAAATGCAGCGAACCACTTAGGGTGACCTATGGCAGAGGTGTTGGTTATCCAATAATTGGTTACCGGGGCGGCGGTACCCATAACTGCCTTCCACATTAAGTGGCTTGAAATGGCTTTACCGCATTAGGTTACCAGATCTGAATAGTCAGGTACTTCCCAACCTTTCTCTTCACCGTCTCCTTCCTCTCCCCACTCCTTTTAGCCTCACACTATACATATTAATTTTTGTCACAATATTTCTATAAACCTTACGTTAAAATTAACATCAAACAAAAACTGGACAGTGTATAAGTAATAAATTATTATAATGTAAGAACTTACATAAAGTGGAGGTGGTTAAAAGCAATGGTAGATCGCCTTGTCGAAACATTTGCTCAATAATATTTCTATCTGACTGTATGAATCCTGCGTGGTGACACCCTATTCCACTCCTTACTAATACCTGAAAAGTAAAGACCAAGGCATATGTACTTAGATGGCAATCATCGATCATCACACTGGTATGCAAAGAAGATGCACAACACACAACTCCAAATTCTTACAAAATCTTCTCTTATTCTGAATCATGACATGAACCAATTTGAGTATTCATTTGACAGATTGATTTTATGTCTTTTATCCCTGTGCGTGCCATATTATCCAATCGAACGATGAAGATTTTCGGGTATAATGTTTTCGATTCAGCTTTTCAATTTAATCAATATCATAACTCAAAATATTAATACAGAAACATATGAACTGCTTACTGGGGTTTAAAAACAATGAATCTACTTGGATTTCACTGTTAATCTCCTATTTTCAGAGTTTATAATTATTTTATTTTTTTAATTGAGAAATTTAGAATTCATAAAAATCACCTTCCTAAATTTGAGTAGCTATATCGCTCGAGTGGTTATAATATTCTCCTGAGACTCCTGTCCACGTCCATTTACTCTCCGTCTTTATTAGCCTTTCCGTCTCATACAAATATCCTACCCTTCTCACTACAAAAACTAATTCCCTTGCTCTGAGCTCACAACTATATAACACAGTGACTCAGGACGGGTTGTTTCGGAGAATTTGAACAATTCATCAAATTTCAACGTTCATTTCCGGGTTCTGTGAAAGTCCTATTCAAGTTCTGTTATTATATAATTATAGGCTAGTTGCTTGACAAAACTGAAATTAAAACAGTACTTGAAAAAATCATTCACAGAACTGGAAAATGAACGTTGAAATTTGATGAATTGTTCAAATTCTCCGAAACAACCCGTCCTTAGTGTTAATAAATAATGTGAAGGTGTCAACCACAGAGTAATGAATGACATTGGTAAGTGTATCTACTAAACTTGCTTACATTATCAATGTTGAAAAGTTCTTCAAAAATATATTTTCGGTATTTTGGAAAAGAAATACAAGTAACTTTAAAATCCAATACTTGAACACAGTAATGTTTTTATTATTGACATTATTTAAAAATATATATATACATATATACATGTTATATGAATGGAAATAATAACCTGCAACTTTTTATCAGAGAGTCGACTAGCCATCTGTGCGAAGGAAGATGATTGTTCCTGAGAAAACTGAAACATAAGTTCTTTGGACAGAACTTCAGCTGTCATCACAACGCTTTTCCTGGTGTTACAAAAAATCTGAAAATTTTTTATTTTTTAAAAACTTGTTTTCAAATAAAAATTGTTTTACTGTGGTACAGTTAATCAATGAATAATACTTTTTTATATATCGACTCCATACAGGAGAAAAATAGTTTCCCTCGGGGCCTGTGTTATCTTTGGGGATGTTGTGTGGAGGGTCTTTTTAAGGAAAGAAAGGAGAGGAAGTTCTGGGAATGGGAGGAGAGAGTTCAGCTGGAGGGTCTCCCCAACCTGCTTGATCTGGCCCGCCACGTAACTGTTGCCACCGCCAAGACCTGAACAAATTGCACCCGTTGAACCCGGGCACCCCTGCTAAGTCACCGAACGTAGTGAACCACTCGGGGTAACCTGCGGCAGAGGTGTTGGTTATCTAAACTGAGGGGGTTCGAATAATAAGGCGATTTTACTTACTAGGGTAGGTTTTCCATCGCAATAACGCTCTATTATGGGTCGCAGCTTGTAGCTCAGATACATATCAAACTTGAAAAGACCTTGACCATCCTTGAATGGAAACCCTTCTACAACTTTCTTTAGTTTAACAGGGCGATATTCTTCACCTATCCTGCAAAGCAATAAGTACTTTATGTGATGACGCTGGACGCTGGTTACATGACGAAATTACACAGGTGTTAATTTCACACACTAATACTTTATTTAAAAAAATAAACAATACTGTAGAAAGATGGTTACTTTACCAAGTTGATGCGATGAAGTAAATCAACATAGTTACTTGTAACATGCAGCCGGGCATTCCTCGGTCCCCAGCCATTCTGCAATATCCTCGGCGTTAGGTATGGTGGCAGACACAGCGATGAATCTTATCTCAACAGGCAACTGGTCCACAGAGTCATGTGAATCCACATTAAATTCTGCTACATTCTCATCTACCACAATGTTCTTGCTGCAAGACTCCTTATTGTTCTTGGCATATTTCGATAGCGTTAAGGACGACTGGAAGGAAATGTTATCAAAAGTGCAAATGTTCAAACATTGTGAAGTTTTCGTGATAGGTATATGTGTGAACTTATGTAAACAAATTTAGAGGAGAAGAATAAGGTTTTTAACAGTTTACACATTTTTTGTGGCCATCACGTTTAAAAAATGGACTCCCCGTAGCATGAAACAAAGAAGATCAATTTCCCAAAAAATATCTGTCTTAAGAGGGGTTGTTTGTCGTGTGAAAGTCCTATCCAAGTTCTGTTATTATCCAAACCAAACAACCGGTCCACAATGAAATAATAACAGAACTTGAATAAAACTTTAATTTTAGCTATGAAATTTGATGAATTGTTCAAATTCTGTGAAACCCACCATTCTTGGTGCTTCGCATTCATTCTTTATTATTTTTTTCTTCTTTTCTTTGTATTGAATTACCTTTAAGCTTCTGTTTAATTTTTTCAAAAATCTATCCATTAACATCCAGCGGACAATGACTTATAATAGAGAAAACTTACCTGAATGGTTTTCATTCTGCTAACTACTGCCTCAAGAACAGGCCCTCTAACATCTTCATTTAGTAAGTGAACCTAAAATAAGTATATGTAAAAATATCACAATGTGTCTAAATTTATTGCAATACAATTTACCTAATCTACACTAAGTTTATTAATATTTTTAACGCTTACCTCATCAATTATAAATAGTTTCACCATTTGAACAATTAGTTTATGATCCTTCCATCTTCTAGTGAGTGAATCCCATTTCTCTGGGGTTGTCATTATAATCCTGGAGTAATAATAAATAAAACTTTAATTCAATATTATCATGTACCTACATCATATTTTATTTATATCACACACCGAAAACACATTTAGGAGATAGGTATTGCCATTTTAAAACTCATATTTATCATATTGTACTATAAGTTAAAAAATCATACTTATAAAATTTGAGATGCCTAAAGTCCAAAGAATCAGTATCTCCAGTTACTTCTATGCATGGCAAACCTAGTTTAGAAAACTTTCCATACCAATCGGACAATCTCTCCGTACATAAAGCTTTTACCGGCGCCACTGTTGACAAATAAACATTGTTATTGGATAAGATAATAATGTGCACAATAAATTAGCATTTGGCTACATTAATTGCAATAACGTTTTTGAAAATACTTACTGTAAACAATTTTAAAGTCTCCAGTATATTTAAGTTCTTCCAAAACCATCAGTAATCGTACAATGGCCAGTTCTAATAAAACAGTTTTTCCAGATCCAGTGGGAGCTGACACGACCAAAGATTTGTCTGAAAGAAAATATTAACAATTTGTAACAGTTTCTTATTGATAATGATTACATTATATTTAATAATAGACACATAAATAGCACAATATTTAGTGTGGTTGCATTCATCTTACCGGTATACAAAACATCATCCAGTATTTTTGATTGGATTTTATTGAAATATGGATACCGAAAAATTTGACGAAATTTTGGATCTAAAATGTCCTAGATGTAAGGAAAATTTGTATTCAATTTGTATGAATTAATATAAAAATAAGAAACTTTTTATACATTTATTCTAAATAGGTTAAACCATGAGTGAACTCATAAATATACTTATAAAGGATACGTAATTCATCAATAGAACGTAGATCACCGGATTTGTAAGTTTTAAAAGATGAAAACTTATTTGCTTGAGCAGAAGTTATTTGAGAATCTCCAATTATTTCATCCAATGACATTGCTTCTGACTGAGTGCTCATTTTGGAAATATGTGGTTTATATTCTCTATAAAAATATCGTTTTAAAATCCTCTTATCAATACTTTTACAAGCAAATGCCTAAATTCTATTTATAAGGACACCAACCAATGTTATTTTTACTTAAGAATATTTGAAAAATAAATAATCCACTCATTTGAATTTTTCACAATCTTTGTTGCCATAAAATAAAATTATTTTTAAAATACGCCAATAGGTTACTGCCTTTTTTCCATTACCAACCACAAAAAACCAGAATTTATTAGCCATAAATAATATAAACTATATCAGACTGGTTGATCCATGGTTGATCTGTCACCTGTCACTGCCAAGTTAAAGTTTTTTAAAAAGTTTACTGTTCTCATTTCGTATTTGTTTCCGGTAGGTTCGTTTTTAACCGAGTCCGATTTTTACAAGAATAATACAAAAGCATTCCATGATGTCTAGGTAATATTCCTTCTTTTAAAATAACAGTGTTTGTACATATATACTCTTAATTTAATTTATTTAAGTGTTTTTCCTGGTTTAGTAAATACCAAAAACATTACATTATTTTCATTATTTCCATTCATATTATATTGATTTCACACTATTGCAAGACGTAATATGTATTATTTATATTAAAACACTAATAGAATTTATGCTACATATTTTATTTCAGTGCAAGCTTTGATGAACTGCTTCAATTCAGTTTTCCGGATTTTAAGGAACAGAATGACTCGAGAGTCCGTGAATTTAACAGTCTTCGTGATGTAGGCTACAGAGTTCATGCTAGCTACCTATTTCTTCATGATAAGCTTCAAGAAATACCCAAAATATGTTTGGAAGTTTACGTAACTCTTGTTTTGCGTTTACCAAAACGGCATGATAAATATCCAGCATGGATGGATTTAGGTCTTTATCTGGGAATCCCTGAAGAGAAATTAACCGTAAGTAAAAGTATTGGTAAAGATGCGGAATCTGCTGCAAGCTTAAAATGCAACATTTGGTAAACTTATAAAGGAATATAATTGGAATCGCTGGCCACCCTCAATACAAATATGTAAAACAAACAACAAAAAATGTCTGAACTGTCAAAATGTGTGAATTTTTTAAACTTTGACAAAAAATGCAACTTTAATGCAGTATTTTCATCCCCACGTTAAATAATTTTCTTTTAAAGTAATTAAGTTGTCAAAGTGTTATTACAAAAAAATATTCATATTTAGCATGGCCAGCGATCGTAAAAGATTACCTTTTTAAAAATAACAATTTTTTTCAACTTAATTACTACAAGAAGCAACTCGGGGGAGATGGAAAAAATATTCAGATGGAGGTTATTTGGTTCTTAGTTTTGCTTATTTTAATAATTTATGTATATATCCTAATCTTCAAACTCAACTTACGATAAATTTCAGATGATAGAAATAAGTAAAAAACATGGTGGTCGCACATGATATTTTGAACTTTGATAGAGAAAAAATGGAACTCTAGTGCATCTTTTACCATCTCCCCTGACATAACTATTGTTGTTTCTTGTGGTAATTAACCCCCGTCATCCCACGGGTCGGTAAGCAATCAACATTAACCGAATGTTGCAATTTCCTGCACAGAAAATTAATTTCATTATAATAAGGTAACGGTCTGCAGCACAGTTCATTGCGGAATTTTTCTCGATTGTTGATTGCTTACCGACCCGTGGGATGAAACCGAATATTTCAGTATCATTATTTGGGGTGGCTGTGCTCAAACTATTATTGATCCTCTGCAAAAAGCTAAAAAAATGGTAATACGTGTTATCAATAAGCGACCGACAAGATATTCCTCAATCGGACTTTTTATTGAGTATAGTGTCTTAAATACATTTACGTCAACTAACTTTTTATTGAGTATAGCGTCTTAAATAAATTTATGCTAACACATTTCTTGTACACAATACAAAAACACTCTTCCAACACAATCATAGCACCAGAAATATAACCAAACGACAGTACAATGTACTACCTAGACCTCATACTATGTACATCGGCACAGAGACAATTCACCTACCTAGCTCCCAAAACCTTCAACCTTCTCCCTGATATTCTAAAAAAAGAAACTCCACTCCATACTTTCAAAACACAAATAACTCTATGGATCCTTACATCTGCAATACATTTCAACTACACCACCCATACATTCTACATACATTTTAACCCCCTAATCTCCCTCCACACATCTCTCACATTCCTCAATTGATTTAAGTCATAAAAAAATAGCACTTGTCAATGTTTAATTAATTATTTATCACATTAAATATAAACTGAATCAGAATTGTATTATTTACTAACTATTATGAATATTATTAAAATGTTCAATCTGTAAACTTCACCTGCCATAACACAGGGGCATCCCTAGCATGGCGGTTGAAATAACATTCAAAATATATCATCCAATGTAAATTTTCTTTGAAATAAAATTTAAAAAAATATATATTATTTTTTTTTTTTTTGTTTTTTTTTGTTTTTGGGGTGTTATGCCGTGTTGCGCTAACTCCTTCTTTAGCCGACGTTTCGGACAGCGTTGCAGTGTCCATCATCAGGGCAGATCCGGTAGATCCGAAGATGTGATGTGATCTACCGGATCTGCCCTGATGATGGACACTGCAACGCTGTCCGAAACGTCGGCTAAAGAAGGAGTTAGCGCAACACGGCATAACACCCCAAAAACAAACAACAAAAATGCTTTTGGCCGTGAGAATCTAAAAACTTACCATATATTATTTTAATTTATTGCATATTAAGCGTACAGCGGAATTCGGCATCTTTATCAAAATATTGCCTCATCCGAAATAAACAAGATTAAAATATCCGGTTTGATATATCGATTGAGTGCTTGTTTCGTGCTGCTCATGTGAAATTAAAACCAATATAACAAATTCATTTTAACGATCTCTTTTTTATTTTAGTATATTTACGATAATCATAAGCTCAGATGTCCCACCGATACAATGCTCCGTGTCTTCACCCAAGATGCGGATGCTACATTTGGAAAAATCCTTAAATCTCTAATGGATATGGGAAGGTTAGATATTTTAGAGTGCATTTTTGACCCCCTGAAAAGACTTTTCATAGAGTTGGCTGATAAACAAAGGCACAGTGAACAAGATCATGGATATTATTCCAATTCTTCTCGAGTGGGCGGAATCGATATTTTTATTCCAAAGTTTGTTGATAACTTTGTAAGTTTGGTTTTAAAACCAATTGAGGCAAAAACTGACCTAAATAATGACAGCACTGCACTCATTGGCCGTGATCCACCAAAGCAACAAGGAAAACCTAATCAATCTTCAGTGGAAGGCAAAGAAGTACAAGATGGTCCTTCTGTAATGTTAACTTACTCGTACGATGGCATAATGATCGCCCAGAACTTGGCAGACGCTATAAGTAACTACGACAATGGAGGAAACAGGATTAATGTGATTCTTTTAGAAAATAATAAAAGAACTGTATCGGCGAACGCTGACCATTACATAAGAAATTATTATGAAAAGGTAAAAGTATAACATTAACTTCAAAAATAAATTACTATTATTTTTGCAGTTGTATTATCCCCCTGCGTTAAACACGTTCCTCAGTTTGAGTTAACTAACAATTATTTATCTTTCTAAAACCACAAAAGCTCTCCTATCTCACCCAACATTCAATTTTGCCCTGAACAACTACAAATGAATATGGTAACAATGTGCGACTTGTAAAAATGAATTGAGTTCTTCATAAACAGAACAGCGCCCTTGAGGTGATTTTTCACAAAAACGGCGGTGTACAAGTTATCCAATTATAATTCCGGAAATCTTAGTACTCATTGCAGGGGTGGAATAGAAAGCGGAATACTTTTATATTTTCAGCACATTAATGATTTTTTAACGAATTTTTTCAGGTTGACTATGTGATGCCAATAATCACCGAGGGGTACATGGAAGCTATCAGCGGCCACTCTATTGTTGCGGGAGGTTATCTCAATAACATTGACTGTCAATATGCTCATTTTATCTATACTCTAATGCTTCTTCATTACACACACGTGAATGGTTGTTTCAATCTAAAAGTAAGATCGGTATTGTCTCGAAATGCAAATGATGCGACGCTTAAAAAGGTGGTCACTTACCAATTGCTAAGCCTATGGACCCACGAAGATGAAATACAGACTCTTTTAGCTGCCCTGTATACTGACTTGAAGAAAGTTCCCAAGCTCAAATTGTAGTTGGTGTCTCAATTATTTCTCACTCTCTCTCTATGGGCATTCCAAATGCCTGTGATAATCAGAAAGCTAAAAGCTCATTAATGAAGGTGCCATGGCCATTTACACCAACTAGTATTGTTTGGAAATAATATTGTCTATGTATATAATAATCGGTGCTTCAAATTTTGAAATCGACCAATAGACTGCTTGGTTAAAGTCGGTACCGCGAATTAACCATCTCCAGTACACAAGCAAGCAAGAGCGTGGATATCCCTAGATTGTTTTGTCCTTCCTGGATATTTTTACAAATAGTTAAAATTGTATTGGACTTATACTGAAGATATACAGGGTTTAACAGCATGTACCCGAAGGATTTTAACTATCAATTCCTGAGCATATTTGGAGTTAAAATATAGATGTCATTTTACTGAGTGATGTTTTTATTCAATTAAAAACAAAAAAAATATTTCCATCACCTTGCCACTAGGTAGTTGGGTACAGCCCAGCGGGTCAGGTGATACGCACTCCATCTCGTTCCAGCAGCAACAACAGGGTAACAGACGAGACAGTGTATGTATCACGTAATCCGTCACTACATGTAGTAGTGTGAACAGTGGCGAACGATAATGTGTGGCGTGTTATAAAAATATTTTTAATTGAAAAAAAATATTATAAAATGCCATCTACATTTTTTACTCCACATATGTTCAGGTGCTGTTAAGCCCTGCTTTATTGACAGTTTTATATTTAAAGGTTTTCATTTGTTGATAAATATTGTACTTTAAATATAATCCTATTTTTATATTGATAATAATTATATTGTAAACATGAAACGGTTTTGGATACGCCGAAAGATGCGGATGAAGAACCAAGGGCAAGACATCACCTCTACTCCGGCAGTAGCTCTTTCATCCCCAAGGAGCTGGAAATGTGCGATCTTATCTATTAGCATTAACTTCATCATTGAACTGATAACCTTCATAACAAATATGTGTTTAATTAGTGTTATGTATAATGTTATAGATTTATATTCTTTTAAGTCCCAATATAATAAATCATATAATGAAAATATTATAATTATGAAAAGCTAATGTTTTTTATTGATATTAATTTATTTACCATATATTTTTTTAATAAAAATAAAGACAAACATTCACGGATTACGAATAACCGGACAATATTTGAAGATCTTCTACCATTACAGGACCCCACCGAGAGACAGCCTGGGTTCTCATTGCCTCGCAAAACCTGGTCCGCCATCAATAGGTTAAGGTGCTCCCATAGCCGCTGTGCCCACATGATGCACAGATCGGGTCTTAAAGTATCGGCGATGTG
The DNA here is from genome assembly GCF_061612785.1 of Hesperophylax consimilis. Classification (NCBI taxonomy): domain Eukaryota; kingdom Metazoa; phylum Arthropoda; class Insecta; order Trichoptera; family Limnephilidae; genus Hesperophylax; species Hesperophylax consimilis. The sequence goes on from NC_142845.1 coordinate 6,936,182, forward strand.
TGAATGTGGTGCGGTGTAGACCACTGAACATGTGGTCAACGAATGCCCGCTCCATTCATTCCTCGGCAGGATTGATGAGTTTCACATGGCGACGCCTGAGGCCCTAGAATGGCTCACAGACCTTGATGTCCCCCTCTGACCCCCCCCCACAATACGAAATAAGAAGATTACAGTAATCATAAAATGTTGCTTGTAAGCCAGCCGAGGAATTGAACTGTCCCGGGTGGGAATCAGAAGCAATTCCAGTCAGCCGCTAACCGGTCATAATCTAAGATCAGCAAAATAACATTGGTTAATTGATTCCGGACAGTACAGTAATTTATTGCTAAATCGCCACCACCCCAAAAATCGGGCAAGTGTCCAATTGAAATTAAAAAGGGTATACAGTATATAAACAAACAAACTCCGCCATCGATCTTTTGTAAAATTTCAATTTTTTGGTTTATGATTAAGGCGATGCACCACGTTGTGCAACATTTGGAATCAGCCCGCTAACAATAACACTCCTTACGTAGATGGTGATAAGGTTTAAATTTCCGCATAAGACTAGTCGCCTGTTTTGAGTTATGCGTGAAAAATACATCGCCAAAAAGCATTTTATTTTTTATATATTTTTTTTTTATAGTGAATACCTCACAAGAGTCCCAACTGCTCCCATCTGGAGCCAGTGAGACTATGGCATCCCCAATTGGGGGATGTTGTGAGGCTGAAGGTAAGTGGGGAAGGGAAAGAGGAAGGTGGGGAAGTACCTGGCTATTCAGATCTAGTCACTAAACACGGCTAAAGCCATTTGGAGCAACGTTTCAATTCTGAATGGTGGTCTTACACCAGGGCGATACTGGTAGTATCTTCCACTCTGGAACGTGCCGCAAATATACTATATATTATTTTAATTAATTAATTGTGAAATAACACAAATTAATCAAATAAAATTTATTTGCGCACGCCGGGTTCGAACCCGCGACCTTCGGAATGGCAGTCCAATGCGTTACCACTGGACTATGCCGGTATTTAATGGTCTACAACAATTTTCTAAAGAACTTAATTTTCCACATTATACAAACCATAACCGAAAAGGGGCTCATAAGTAGGAGATTTTGAACTTAGAAGCAGTTATTATAGGCCTCATACTTTATTTTTTTCTGAGCTTATAAAAAAGACATGAAAAAATGCTCAATTATTTCGAAGGCCAAGATGTGTTCTACTCGGTGACCGGATAAATCATCACATCTTTAACCGCTTCTGTGCCAAGAGCGAGTTAACTCGCATTCTTGGCCTGCTGTGCACAGCTACACTTCTACCTACTGGCATTTAAAAGGTTATATAAAGACATGGAAAGTGATGAAACAAGAACTTTTTTAATTGGGTTATGTAGGTTAGGTTAGGTTAAAAAAATATATATTTCATCATTTCTAATGACTTATATATCACTTTTTAAAAGTGTGTTGAATTGTCACTGTGTTGAGTTATCATGGAACCGTTCTACTCACAGTATTTGATTGAATCATAAAAATTTTTCGAAGCAATCAAAACCAAAAACACATGTTTTTCATCATATCGTAGGGGTTCACGTAGGGTGTCATGTGTACGCTGTCAAGAAGACTCCATTTTTTAAACTTATTCAAACATAAAATGTCACAGAAGGAAACTAACAGAAACACATGCGAGTTTCAAGAATAGACAGAGGACTAACAAAAATTTCTAAAACAACAAAAATGAACACTAGTAACGGTAAAATGGTCAGCTTAAGCAAGCTAGACGGCGGTAAGTTACTGAGTGTGTAAGAGTGATACTAATAACCCAACCCTGCGTACAAATCTTGGCGCTAGTCTAGATACACGTCGGACTATTGAATTTGACATACGAAATCTAGCAAATTATAGAGCTTGAACTAGTAAGAAATAATGGCCGATTATAGTACTTGTCGGATAATCGAGTGCTGGATTACTAAGAGAGTAATGACAAAATAATTACTGCATTGATTTTCACACCCTTTGAAAAGAAAATCAAAATATTTTTCAATGTTTATTTTAATGATTATTAAATATCAATAGAAAGACAACTTCTACATTTTTTGTAGTGACAAAATGAGGGTTTCCCATGTTAATGGAAAAAAAAATTAGATGAAAATAATTGAAATTATAATTTAATAAAAAAATGAATTAAAGTCTTATGAGCTGTCAGTCTTCGCTTCTTCTTCTTCGTTGCCTTCTGTGGCCTCCTCGGCAACACTGAAGGTGCTTGCCTCTGCCATATCTATGCCGGATTCTTCTTGGTCACCGATCATCTCCTGCAGAAGAAAATATAAATTGTAAAAACTGCAAACTTATTTTGTGACATCATTTTGAAGAAAAATAATCATTCAAAATAATGTAACTATAACAAAGAATTTAAAAAATATCCATTTCAGCCTGTATTTACGCAAATAATAAACTAAAAAATTTCATATTAAATAATAAGGATACTTTAAAGCATCTTTATTATTTAAATAGTTGTTTCTTGTAGGAATTAAGCTGAAATGAAGTATCATTATTTTTATGGGTATTAAGAAGCGCAGAGTACGGAAATTTTACCCTTTATTATGGTGCGCAATATTTTTTCAGGTGATGTTTAAATACTATGCACTATTTCTGTGATCATCTTCGCAGCAGTTTAGTAAGTTACTGAATGATTCACAGAGTAAATATTAGTAAGGTAACAAATGCTGAGAGAGATGTTCTCTTAAATAGCGTTACTGTTGTTATACTATTCATATTCTTTTAATCTAAAGAAGAGTTCAGGATTAATAAATGCTTTACGTCAAATAAAAACTGTTCTTTAGTTTCAAATTATTCAAGGCTGATTGAAAAAAGAAGTAAAACATAAAAATAACGGTCTTTTCATAGAATGTGAATACAGTTGGAACAATATTGTGAATATCAACAATTGTGCGCGTCGGCGTGGCGCAAATTGAATATTTTGAAATACAAATAATTGATATAAAGGAAACAACCAAACGGCAAAAATACGCAAGTGATAAATAAACGTGACAAATCTATGTAGTTGTGGATTCGTCATACGAAGATCTGGCTTTCATACAACCAAAGATTGAAGTGATGAAAGACATTAGTCTAACCCAAGTGTGTGATATGTTTTCAGAACAAGATATCGACTACACTACTTACAAGTATTCTGGGCCAACCTCCAAGCCCCTTGATGAGGAAAATCGGCAAGGGAAAAAAGAAAAGGTTGATTTGATTGAATGCATGAAAGAAACTGACGGTAAACTTCTGCTGAAATTTTTTAGACATTAATAAACTTCCGCTAGTAACGTTTGATCACGTAGATGTAACTACTCTGTTAAAAGAAATAACAATGTTGAAGAACGATATGAGTAATCTAAATCCGAAACCGAATTTTTTCAAACCGATCTCCACGCTGAACAGAGAAGATAACACTTCTAAAATTGGATCCACATAAAAATTAAAAATTTCTATGAATTACATCTCAGAACTGTGGGTCGATTCGACGGACAAAGCATTTTGTAAAAGATTTATGCAAAACTAATGACATAATACTACTCCAGGAAACATGGGTTCTACCAACAGAAAAAAACATATTTTAAAAATTCATCCCCAATTTTCAGGATATGGACCTACAGCTGTAAATCTAGCTGAAAGCCCTCTAATTCAGCGGTCGGGGAACTTTTTTAACCATTACCCCAAAATATTTTTGCGTAAGTCGATATTACCCCTTCCTCCCATTTTGAAAAGAAGACAATCAATGTATATTTAAATAAACATTATTTATTGAATTAATTTACACGGAAAAAAAAAGTTATATGAATATAGTAAGTATCTAATAGACAAACAAAATAAAATTCTCAAATTGGATCAAACAAAAATTCAGATTTTCAGGTTTCCCTTTCAGTTTTTGGAGAAATGATGTTGCTTCATGTTTGATACAATTACAGGGTGCGCCAAAGAAACTTACTTATTTGAAAGTTCAATAAAAACAAAAGCACTGTAGCTATTGTTCTAATTCTTTTTTTATTTGAAAATGCAATGTACCAAGTTTTTTTTCATACTGTCTTAAAAATTACATCTTTTAAATGGCGACCCTCATCGCGCATACACTGGTTAAGTCGTTTTTTGAAGTTCTCGTCCACTCTTCTCAGCATATCAATCGGAATATTGGCAATAGCATTGCGAATGTTGTTCTTCAGGTGATCTATGGTCCGTGGTCGATCGACATAAACAAGGGATTTCAAATAACCCCATAAAAAAAAATCACATGGAGTCAAATCCGGAGAGCGCGCCGGCCATGGGAGATCGCCTCGGAGAGAGATGAGGCGGTTGGGGAAATGTTGTCGCAGCAAATTCATGCCCGCTGCTCTCTAGACCACAGCATAATCGCCATAATGGCAACTGACGAGAATGGGAAACAAACTTGGGGACGTCCCCCTCCAGATGCGTCCCCTCCCACCCTTCTACCTGCCCAACTCAACGGTCGGGAATTTTTTCAAATAAGTAAGTTTCTCTGGCGCACCCTGTACTTCAAAATTATGACTTTTTGATGTGGGAGCAATTTGAATACAGTCTTCGGCGTTTAATCGATTTCTGTTCTTCGTTTTTATGTTCATTAGTGCTCCTCATGTGCAATTTTGAAAGCTTTCGTAGCTTTTGACATCCAAAAAGACGACAGATTGGCTTTGCTCTCAAATTGAATACGTACTTCAGTATTAGATCGAAGTTCAAGTATTGTTTCTGCCAAACCCGGAGGTTCTTCTGGTATGTTAGCAATTTCACATTTAAAAGGATCTACAACCCGAATCTAAACGATCTACAAATTGAAAGTATGTATATCAAGATCTGGAAAGTGGTCAGAGAACCGCTCTCTGAGTTTGGTAAGATGTTTTATAACTGTATCCTTGATGTCATCAAAAGTAATATTTTCACAGTCTTCCAAAATAGCAAACTAGAAAAATTTCCTTATTCCCCAAAAAAGAACAATTTTACCCCATTTGGGGTAATTTACCCCGGATCCCCGACCGCTGCTCTAATTGGACGAACTTATGGCAGGTTCGCCATCCTATGGCAGGATTCCTTTTCTGTCGACATAGTGGAATGCTCTGAGCCAAGACTGGCGGCAATACAAGTAACAGTTAACAGTGGCAAAATATTAATTTTTTCAATTTATATGCTGACAAATAAACCGGAAAATCTTGGGGAATTCACAAACTGCACGTGTAAGGGAAGAAATTCTTCGAGTTCTATTATTTTAGACGATTTCAATGCAGATCCCAAAAGTCTGTTCGGCCGAGAACTGGAAAATTTTGCTACGTCTGCGCCAATATGAAGTTGATGAACTGTGATACTTTTAAATATGTAAGTGATGCCCGTAGTACTACAAGCTGGCTAGATCACTGTGTCATCACAAAAGCTCTGGAAAATGCTATAGCTAGCATCGATGTCCAATATGATGCAGTGTGGTCTGATCACTTGCTAATGATAATAAATCTCAACCTTCAATTTCTACCAGCATTTGTGAAATTTTTTAATGATAATATGATTGATCCTTCTAGATGGAATCCAAAATATAATGTTGAAATAATAAAATATAATTAACCTATTAACAACAAACTTCTAAACATAGTTCAAGGACCAATAAGAACTTGATAAAAAATCAGCGACAAAATCAAATAAATTTCCTGTGTAAAAATGTTGTAGACGCACTGCGAAGTGCTGCCTAGCAAATGGCAACAGGAAAAGCCATAGGACATGACTCAATAGCTCTTGAGCACATTAAGTATGCTGGGCCAGCAATTCATATTATCTTAACAAAACTATTTTCAAATGTTGTGCGTTATAGGTACATCCCGAATGAAATGACGAAGACAATAATTATTTCCATAATTAAATCAACAAAAATTGATCCATCCGTGACCAATAACTAACCGTGATCACTCTCGACCGCCGTGGCAAGATTATTTGATAAAATTTTATCGATTATTAATAATATATTAACAGTCGTAACAGACCATCTAAAGATAGAGGATAACTCGTTTGGATTTAAATCTACACTGTCAACATATATGGAAATTTATTCCTTAAAAGAAACCATCAGCTACTATAAACTAAGAAAAACGCCTATCTATGCCTGCTTTCTAGATCTAAGCAAAGCGTTTGATCGTGTTTTTCACAATAAACTCTGGGAAAAACTTAGGAACAGAGCAGTTTCGGAAGATATAATAGCGATTCTTTTAATTTGGCATACCCAACAAGAAAATGTGGTGAAATCGTCAGGCGAATTTTCCAACCCATTTTATTTGAAAAGTGGCATAAGGCAAGGAGTACTGAAGACTGATGAACTAATTCAAAGACTTAATAACACAAAAATAGGTTGCCATGTTCAAGGACGGCCGGCGTGGTCTAGTGGTATACGCTTTTGACTACAGATCCGAAGGTCGCGGGTTCGAACCCGGCGTGCGCAAATAAATTTTATTTAATTAATTTGTGTTATTTCACAATTAATTAATTTAAAATAATATATAGTATATTTGCGGCACGTTCCAGAGTGGAAGATACTCTCAGTATCGCCCTGGTGTAAGACCACCATTCAGAATTGAAACGTTGCTTGAAATGGCTTTAGCCGTGTTTGGTGACCAGATCTGAATAGCCAGGTACTTCCCCATCTTCCTCTTTCCCATCTCCTTCCCCTCTCCAATACCTTTAGCCTCACAACATACCCCAATTGGGGATGCCATAGTCTCACTGGCTCCAGACGGGAGCAGTTGGGACTCTTGTGAGGTATTACTGTAAAAAAAAAAAAAAAAAAAAAAGGAGTATGTGTAAATGATATTAATTAATCAGATGATATGATTCTTCTAGCACCGTCAAACAACTCCAAATATGTGAGGATTTTGGAAGAAATCACAACCTTGTAAATAATACGTCCAAATCAATCGTTAAGGTTTTCAAATGTAAAAACGAAATCATGCAAATACCTTCAGTATGGCTAGACGGAAGGGAAATGGATGTTAGTTGTAGCGTTCAATACCTGGGACATATTATCACAGACGACCTGAAAGACATCGAGGATATGGAAAGACAAACAAGAGCGATATCCGTTTCACTTTTGCAATACAAACGTCAAAAGGATACTATTCAACGCATTCTGCACTTCACTGTGCATGTCAGAACTATGCGTAGATTACACTGCATCCCAATGGAATAAGCTAAAAGTGGCTTACAATAATGCTTATCGCCAGCTATTCCCCCTACCGAGATAATGCAGCGCTACGGAAATGTTCCTGGAGGGACGAGTGTACTCTTACAGAGCACTTCTACTCCACCACATGGGGAGCTTATGGCGCAGACTACGCCAATCAAATAACTCCATCATCACTGCCATTGTTGCCTGGATGCAGTCCCCCCCCGATGGCCCTCTGGAGACGGGAGATATTCAAATTTCCTCCATAAATGGCTGCCTGCACACATTTTTCACTTCTATTCCTTATTTTTTGTGATTATCTATATAATCTTATTATTTGTGTTATTTTAAAATATGGAATGTATTGCATTGCACTACACCTGCATACATTCTGTAATTAACTCTTATTATTATAAAATAAATGTTTTTCTTACTTTTCATGGGCGTTTTTTGTTTTATATAATTTGCTTATAAATTTCAACATTTTCATTTTTTATATGTTGTCTCATTAGAGATAAAGTCACAAGGAGGAAATCTATAATTGGTTTTATTTTGACGATAATACTACACATGTACTAACTGATAAAATGTATACTGTCGATTTCCCAAAAAAGAATAAATAAATTGTTAAATCTTACTGTCAAAACGTCCACCATGCTTCTGGTTTCTTCTAGCATTTGTTTGCAAACCATGTTTTCTTCCACTAGCTTCTCAATTTTCTCATGCAACTCCTTGTTTTCTTCCAAAGCTTCCCTTAACGCGTCCCTGAAACAAGAAATGCTTTAATGGAGTATTATGGAGATAAATGGAGTTTTTATATCAATCTTGAAATTGTATAAACGGAGTGTATTATTGGATAAGGATATTTGTGATGATTGGTGAAAGACAGCATTAGCCATTGATGTATTATATTTAGATGAGACACGAAGCGAAAAAATAGGTTCCACTTTTTCATCTCCAACTGAGCTTTCAACACTCTAGCTAAAACTATCAAATCCGGTGTTCGCGCACCGCTTATCGCATTCTAATAGTGGAACAAGTTTCGACGAGATATTAGTATGCAGTAGCATCTCTAATTGTAGCTCTATGGCATTAGTTGTGAAATAAATTAATACAGTTTGTACAATCTGCAGATGATACACCTTCACAAAGGAAGGTGTATGTAAACTGACCTAAACCGAACACTGTAGAATAGTTATAATACCTCTGACTTCGGATATTTGCCGTACATTCTGATGGCAGTATGCTGTACTGGCGCCTCTATCGGCCAGAGTTGCCAGCCAATACAAGTAAATACAGCCAATATTTGTGTGAAGTTAGACATATTATTGATATTCTAGGGTATTTGCCTAAACTGCGACAACAGTTTATGAAATAACATAACTATCAGATATTGAATATTCTCACTTGACTAATATTTAAACGTACCCTCGTTTCTCGGCAAGAACTTGCCAATAGTGTTCTGAAGGTCCAGCGTCACTAGTTAAGTCTTCAGCTCTGATATTATCATCTCCTCCAGCCTGGATGCTCTTCTCCTTATTGTTGACCAACTTTTTCCTTTTCAGATCCACGCGATCTTTGATTTCACTGTAAAATAGATTATTTAAAGATTGACGAACATTCGCAAGCATAAATAATATGTTGTACTAAACTGGCAGTTTAATCATTTCACAAGGATTTGAAAAATACTCACATCTTAACCTCTTTCATGGGAGTTTTGCCAACCAATTTGGTCACTCTACCTGTCAAGTTTTCTTTATCAGTCGCAACGTGTTGCAAAGTCTTCAGGCTCTTTCGGGAGGTTTGCATGTTATCCTGAAAATTGTACAAAAATTTAACATCATGTTATTCACGCATATTTTATAAACCTACCAATATTGTAACAATGGTTTTACTTGTTCCGTTGACCCTGTGCGAACAGTTATTTTACTAGCCGCTTCCGTTTCAATGGGATCCTTCGACATTTTAGTATAACCAAGTTATAAATTAAAGTTACATCTGAATAACAAACTTTGACAGCTGCAAACGAATATTTGCGGAACTTTCCCGCTTTCCAGAGAAAAGAGAACATTTAACAATCTTCGGTTGGTAGCCCGTTAAATTGGGATACCATATAAAAAAATAAGGAGTGTCAAAAAAAATCATCAATGTTCCAAGTTGGAATGCATGTCTAAGGACCAGTATTTCAGTAATTCTTAGTAGTGGTATTATTCGGCTTATCTTATCAGGGTTTCTACCAGAGAAGAACTTGATGAACGTAAATATATTTCTTGTATGGATTCCGATCTTTCAATTTTAGTTGATCAACTCGACACTTAAAAGCATATTGACAAGCAGTGTGAACCTTCTTTTAACAAAGTTGATCAAGTTTTTAATTACAAATCCTGTCGTTCAATAAAAGGAACTAAAATTGAAACGAGTGAATCCGCTAATGGGGCCGACATTTCAGTGTTTTTTAGAAATTTTATGGTATTAGTCGGCTTATATATTGTCGGGGCTCCTACCTGGCGTAAATATCAATCATAGCGATCACAGAACAATTGAAATTCCGGAATAGAATCATGCGTAAATTGTTAAATTCATTCGATTATTATCCTTCACCCTGGAGTATAACGTATAACATAATATATTCAACATTCAATTCACAACTAGATTCAGATAAACTGAAAATATGGCTCCTAAGAAAAAATATTATATACGAGGCGGTTATATAAATTTGTAATTTTTATTCAATTTTGCAATCATGTAGATAAACAGTATCGTGATATGAATATTAATTCCATTAGATGTGTCAATTATAATAATCTGTATATTTTCAATAAATCAGTATAAATAGTTGTATTTATTGCACTTTAACTTTTGAAGAAGAGTAAATAAATAAAATATTTTAATCATGCAAGTGACGTTAATTGAGGAGATCAAAACCGACAAACAAGTGAAAATGAACTATAAAATATTTTTTATGTGAAACCGTATAAGAGCGCAACTGCTCTCAACCGTCTGGAGCAAGTGAGACTATGGCATTCCCAATTGGGGTATATTGTGAAGAGTATGGTGACGACATGGCTATTCAGATCTGGTCACCAAACATGGCTAAAGCCATTTCAAGCAACGTTTTAATTCTGTATGGTGGACTTGCACCACGTCGAAACCGAGAGTTTCTTCCATTCTGGAATGTGCAACAAGTATACTCTACATTATTTTAAATGAATAAATTGTGAAATAACATAAAATTAATCAAATAAAATTTACTTGCGAACGATGGGATTTGAACCCGCGACCTTCGAATTGCTAGATACAACGACTATTAATTTAACCTAAAAATACATTATGCCGTCAACGAATTTTACAAATCAGAATATTTTATTGCGGTACTTACCTGCAGTTTTGGAAAAGGGCCATAGAAGAAATAAAACAACAAAGATATTATTCTCGCGTTGGCATCACTTTTTTCAATTGTGCCAGGCGGTAATTTAAACGAGGGACGAATTTTTTAAATAACTTTCAAATCTTTATTATGGAAAGGTACTATCGCAACAGTGATGCGCCGCGACCAGGTAGGAATTTAACAAGGCTTTGTTTTTATTATATAGTATTGATTTCATCAGTTTAATTAGCGTATTGATTTTAATTTTTTTACGTTGAAGGTCCATATCAGCGGACACCTTCACGAGGAGTATGTCAAGATGTATACAATCCGATCCCAACCAGGTTTTCATTTCAATATTCTTTTAATAAAATTCCATACAATGTTTACATTATTATATTTTATTAATACTAATGTAATATTTCAAGGTTTTCTAACGTACACGGAGTGGAAGGCGAACGATTTTCTAATCAACCGTATGAGGGGATGTATGAAAACATGTCGCCGGTGAATCAGCAATATTCCTACAATATGACAGGAAATAACGTTTCCAATAATATATTATACGATTGCCCAACACCAGATAATAAACGAGTATATGAGGAATCTCCAGTTTCTTTCTATCCAGGATATGAAAACAATAACGAGGTACGTTTAGAAAAAAATCTTCTCTTTTACGAGAAAACGTACTACCTACCTACATTTATATTATATGGGATGAAAATCCGATAATTTTTCCTTTTACCTAAATATAATAAATAATCATAAAAGATCGCAGCCATATTTATGTGCCCCTAATAAATAAGTAAAAAAGGGATATCTTTTAATAAAAATCATGGAAAAATGCTGGCAGTTACATAATACAGAATGTGAGTTCCATAGTTTATACAGGTAGTATTTGGATATATTTTCCTCCGCGGTATTACACCCCGATTCCTAACTAGATTCTTATATGCCGATTCAATGTTAGTATGGTAGAGTCTGGTTTAAGGCCGTTCCACACAATCGCCATGGTAATATGTACTTCAGTTTTTATCGTCCCCAACGAATTATAATTTAGTAAGAGAGATAATAATATTTACATGCGTAATACTGCAGACGGCCAAAAGAGGAACGCGTTATCTGGAATCATTTTGGTAGGTTAGGTTGGGTAGCAATTTCATAATTAAAAAAATACATATTCATTTTTGTTTAAAAATTAACGTTTTATTTCATTAAGTTGTGAAAAACGAACAAGAGTCCCACCTGGTCTTTGGAACTATGGCTTCGCCAATGCAGGTATGTTGCGAGGCCAAAGGGAGTGATGAGAAAGACGAAGGACGTTAGGAAGTACCTGATTTTTCAGATCTGGTCACTAAACACGGTTTGAGTCATTTTAAGCACACTCAGTAAACTTATTGATACAAAATATTGCTAATTTATAAAAAATCTGGTCAAATTATTCGTATTCCTGTTATAAACGGTACTGCAGGCCTTTAACAAATGAATTGTTAGATTTCCTAATAAACTTTCTGTAAAACACGATATTGTTATGAAGATGTCGGAAAACGTATTCATAAAAATTCTAAAATTGTCGAATTTTGTCATTTTATTTTTCAGGTTAAGCGCAGATATAGTCTGAATGTACTGATATCTTATTAGGAAAAGGCTTGCCATCACGTTTTTAACAGAATTTTAACAAATCATTTAATAAATGGTGGTCTTTCTCCATGAATATTTACCACTCTGGTTATAAAAAAACACTAACTAAGGTAACCGGAACTTTTTTGCACTGATAACCGTAACTTATAGGTACCTACAATCAAAGTTTGTAATGCCATTTGCCTACAATAGCAACGCTCCAGATTGTAGACATACATTTATTCACTAAACATACATATATCTGGGTGTTAAAACTAGAAGGGCCTAAGTTAGTTTTTATAATTTGAGCTACGTGTCAGAAAGTAACCACTCTAAAATATCCGTTATTTGAATGCTAAAAGCCTTTGACAGCCATTAAATATTATTTGAAATTGTGGCCTATCTAAAGTGCATCAAAAAATATTACGTCACATTTTAGGCCAAGCAATCGACAAACAATAATCTCTTCTGAAAAAATCACGTATTTGCCATAGTAACTGCCAGACATAAAGATATTTACCCACAGGTAATGCAGGTACCCATAATTAGTTGTTAATTTGACTTGACAACATAAATGTATGTAACGACATATTTATGTAAGTAATTTAAATATAGAATAAAACATAAATCGAGTATTAATTCATCGCTTATCTAAACTTTAAAGACTCTTTCAATAATTCGATAATTTTATACGTAGATAGTCGTATCTCTCTATTTCCAATTATGAAAATGACTCGTACATGCACACAAGGATATTGCATTGTTATATTATATTTTCAGGAGCGCACTCCTCAGTATCAATATAGACAGGCCACGCAGGACTATGCCATTAAACCTTCAGCCGCGGCCATCGACCAGTCGGCCCAGCGCAGGGCCGTGCAAGAGCCCGCTAGGCCGGCGTGCTTCGCCCCTCCCGCGCCTCCGGAGCCGGATGCGGTCGTCCGCGCTGTTGAGGCCCCCGGAAATCAAAATGCCCGTGAGTAGACATCCTTTGATATTACGCAGCAAATATTATTGTTTATAGTGGGAATTTAAAAAAATCCGAACCATTTAAAAAATATGCCTAATGAGTTGATTGGTAATAGCAAAATTAGAATTTAAAAAATACATTTGTTCGAAGAACGAACAGGGGTTGGAATAGCCGCACTTTAAAGGGCTATTCCACACAGATAAAGTATAAATGAATTATATGGCTTGTGACAGGCGATGCAAAAACACAATACATAACGTTAATTCACAATCAACTTACCGGGAGGAGATGGTGAAATCTGCATAGTGAGCATCATCTGTCAGCACTGGGACGTTTAGCGTGGTTGTTAGCACTCGTTATTTTAGATTAAATTGCGATAAAAATACGTCTTATGATTATTCCGATTAGACAACCGGCGATCGAGAGTTGACAGGACGAACCGTTTTTGTGCAACTGCTCGGCCCACGGCCTCCGTGGATCCAGCTGACATGTGCGAAATTTAAACTATACAGTTTAAATTCTGACGGTACGATTGGTTAGTACACAGCCTGTCAAAAGCAATCAGCGGTACGGAACATTCCGCCCACCAAAATACAACAACGTGTATTTTAAAAAAAATTTAGAAACCAAACGGGCAATGCTGTGGAACGTTGCGTGAATGAAGAACAGTGAAAAGAAATAAGAAAAAGAAAAAAAATATTAATAATAATAATGAAAATGATAAGAAAAGAAAAAAATGAAAATAAGAATAACGAAAATCGATAAGAGAGAATGCGCCGCGGAAGCGAAGATGATTAGTCACATTGACTAGGCAATGGACATAATTTGGTTAATGTAGAGCGATGTAGAGCGTCTATCACAAGAGAAGTAAGCTTAGATTCGCGAGGAAGTAGGGCAGGATGTTTATACTCGAATTCGAGACCAGATCGAGATAACCTGCCACCCACACTGAGCACACCGTGGTCGTCAATGAAGGGATTAAGCTTCCGCATTTGTTTCGACATAAGGTTGCCCTCTTTCAAGCGCGTGATATCATCATTAAAATGTACATGTTGAGTGCGTTTAACTACTGTCAAAAGTGAAGTGTGAATTTCGGCACGGTTTAATGGAAGATACAAACGACGAGATTCTTTATTCTGTAGGTTGTAGATGAATCTAAGACAGTAACCGAGAATGCGTTGGATCTTCTGAATCGAAGAAAATTTAATTAGTAATAGGTCCACCAGATTTTCGTCCTGTTGGACAAATAATGATCGAACTCGTTCCTCAGAGTGAAGTTCAATTTCGTCGACATTGCCATCGAAAGACGGCCAAGAATCGAATGACTGGATCCGCCACGAAGGCCCCGCCCACCATAACGTGTGATCGATCAGATCGGCTGGGGATTGACCACAAGAAGCGACATCCGCTGGATTATCTCCAGATGACACGTGATGCCAGGAAGTCCCTTCGAGAGCATCTTGAATGTGACTGACACGGTTAGCCACGAAAGTCTTCCAGCGACACGAAAGAGAACGTAACCAGGCGAGCACGATGGTTGAATCCGACCACGCAAAGGTATTGGAGATCGGAAGCAATGGTACGTATAAATCTTTGACGAATTTTAATAGATCTGCTAGAAGAACTGCCGCACACAGTTCAAGGAGAGGCAATGAAATCTTTTTTGTGGGGGCGACTCGAGACTTGGCGCAAACCAAATATATTTGGACTTTATCGTCAACATCCATGATTCGCAAGTAAACTACCGCGCCATATTCAAGTTCCGAACTATCTGAGAAGCCATGAAGTTGACACGACTCCATGTGAGGGAATGACACCCATCGAGGGATTTTGAACGACTTCAAGAGCGGTAATTGTTTAGTATAACTATCCCATTGACGAACAATGTCAACAGAGGGGGTGTCATCCCACCCAACCTTTAGAACCCACAACTTTGGTACTAGGGATTTGGCGAAAAACGTCAAAGGGCATAGAAAAACGAGAGGGTCAAAAACCCGAGCGACTTCACTGAGGATAGTGCGTTTAGTAAACTCGCGATCGAGGCATAAGACTTCGAATGAAAATGTATCATGTCTTGGCTCCCACTTTAATCCCAATACCTTGAGAATGTGAGAGTTATCAACAACCATGGACACCAAGTCATTGAGGCAGTATTCCGGAGGCAGATCGGCGAGTAATTCTGGTTTGTTACTTGCCCACTTCCGCAATTCGAATTGACCTCGTTTGAACAGCTCGATAACTTCGGTTTTCGTTTGTTGAGCTTGTTCCAAGCTGTTACAACCGGTGACGATGTCATCTATGTAAATATCCGAAGTTAGCACACGACGCGCTAGCAGTAAATCATAACCTTCATATTTGGTCAACTGTTTGACAGTACGACAGGCTAAAAATGGGGCGGAGGAGACAACATAGGTTACAGTGTTTAGTTGGTACTCTTGGATGGGTTCCGACGAATGAAAACGCCAAAATATTCTTTGGAAAGCACGATCTGGTTCTTGAACCAATATTTGGCGATACATTTGTCGTACTTCAACAGTAAACACTACCGATGGTATACGGAATTTTAGCAAAAGCTCCAGCAGGTTCTTTTGAAGCTTTGGACCGATAAGCAAGGTATCATTTAACGAGGATCCGTTCACATCCGTCGCTGAGGCGTCGAAAACCACTCTTAACTTAGTGCTAGCGCTGCTTGGACGAAGAGTGCAATGATGAGGTATGTGATACTTTCCCTTGTGCAAATCTGTTCCAGGAACACGAGTCATGGGACCACTGTGTAAATAATCAGTCATGAAAGCAGAATATTGTTCACGTAAGGTTGGATTTGCTATGAGTTCGCGCTCGAGGGAATGGAATCTACGTAAAGCGATCTCACGCGACCCTGGAAAAGAGATATCCCTTCCCCTTTCTCGGAAAGGCAAGGATACGATGTATCTTCCCGAAGTGTCCCGTGAGTGGTCAGTGTAGTACATTTGTTCACAAAGTTGTTCTTCAGGAGTGAGGTGTGAAGACTGGGGAATGGTGTCTAACTCCCACAGTGGCTGGACCTCTTCGTGGAGCCGGTCTTCGTTAGTAACGATGAAAGAATTCGTTTCATGAGCAGTGTTCGAACCAACTGAACCTAGAAGAAGCCAACCAAATGCAGAATTGAAAGCTGATGGCTGACGTGGACCACCATTTAAATTACCAGGTCTCAGAAGAGAAGAGAAAACCTCAGCACCCAAAAGAAGATCAATCGGTCCCGGTTTGTGACAGTCAGGATCGGCAAGAGGCAAGTCTCTCAACTGATGCCACGATGACTTATCTAGACGAACAGTTGGCATGTTGCCACAGATACTAGGCAGCGTAAGTGCCTTGATGTTGAAGAGAACCCGTCCCTTAACACCGATCTCTAATTGAATGATTCCTGACGTGGTTGCGGAAGATTGGCCTAAGCCGCTAACTCTCTGAGAACTGGCTTGACGAGGGATGCCTACGAGCTCCGCAGCACGATCGGTGATGAAGTGAGCTTGACTGCCCGAATCGATCAATGCGCGAAAGGTTTGGAAACGGCCGGATGAATCGCGAATGCCAACATTGGCGGTTGACAATAGTACTATGGACTTGTCTCCTAAGTTGGTGAGGACCTGAATTTTAGAGTCGGAAGAAGGCTCCTGGTCCGTAGACGTCGTGGAGTGTTGATACTGATCTTCCAAAGAAGCGTTTTCGTCTCGATGGAGCAAAGTATGATGTTTTTGCTGACATTTTTGACATGTAAACAAAGATTTACAATCTTTAAGATAATGAGAAGAATGAAGACAATTGAAACACCAACGGTGTGATTGAACAAACTGTAGGCGATCCTGAACTGACTTGAGTGCAAATACCTTGCACTTGGAAATGGAGTGGTCTTCCCCGCAACAGGAGCATTTCAGGTAAGTGGTGGAGTTCGAGGACCTATTTGTTTTAGGCTGTCCTTTCTTAAGATTGCAAAGAAGCGCTGAAGTGCGTTTTTTGGCAGCCTGATTAAAGTTCCGTGCAAGAGGTTTGTCAATAGTACTGCTATCGCGAGTCGAAAAATGTAAGTCTCGTACAAGAGCTTCGCATTTGTTATAAAGAAACTCTTTGAGTTTCAAATATGAAGGTAGGTCGGTAGGAGACTGCAGTTGTTCGAATGCGCATCTTGTAGGTGAATCTAATTTCGACAGAATTAAATAACAAAGCACGAAGTCCCAATTATCTATTGGGAGATCCAATTCTTTTAAAATTGTTAAATCCTAATATGATTTAAGATTTTCACGGCCAAAAGTATTTTTGTTATTTGTTTTTGGGGTATTATGCCGTGTTGCGCTAACTCCTTCTTTAGCCAACGTTTCGGACAGCATTGCAGTGTCCATCATCAGGGCAGATGTCTCAAGACATCTGCCCTGATGATGGACACTGCAATGCTGTCCGAAACGTTGGCTAAAGAAGGAGTTAGCGCAACACGGCATAATACCCCAAAAACAAATAACAAAAATTGTTAAATCCTCATTAAATACATCGAACACGCGACGAAATTCAAAAGGATCGGTAGGCGGAAAATTTAAATTTAGCATTTCCCGCCAACACGTAAATACGAGTTCACGCGCGTTACGATAGCGCGCGATTAATCTTTGATATGCTTCAACGTAGTGAGCTCCTTGTACTGGAAATGTCCGAATTAACCCTAAAGCTTCTCCAGATAAACATGAGAACAAATACTGCATGCGTTCGATGTTGGATAAAGATTTGTTTTCATGAATCAGAGCGTTAAACATGTCGTAAAATTCGGGCCATTGCTTGACATTTCCAGAAAATATTGGAATGTTTATTTTTGGTAATTTAACGTTTGTGCACGCATTCGCGGTTTTGCAATCGAGAGGCTGACTGGTTAACTCCTGGTAAATTTCGACAATTCGATAATACATCTCGTTAAAGGTTTCGCGAATTTTATCCTCATCAATTTCGTTTGTGTCATCTAAAGCTAATATTTCCGCGTGAGACGTTTCAAATTCAAGAACTATCTTTTCCAGAGTAGTATAATGCGCTAACAGTAAGTTGCACTTAGTTGCATCGTGCAAAGCGCTTTTTGCTATTTCATGTGTCTTGACTAACCTATTATTCGCTAATGTCCGTTTCCGGCGCAATGTTTGAATGGCTGGGGCCATGTTGAATAAACACGATTGGAAACGTACCCAAAAACGAAACAAAATAAATGATAATAATTTAATCTATTATAATTATATGCGCGGTAGGTCGTAAATACTCAAGCGCTAGGTACCTACCTAATTACTGTTCGAATTGATTATTATTCAAAATTTAAGAAACATTCCACAGCATTATCCGTTTTGGCATAGATAGATTATAATCTTAAAGTTCCCTAGTTTCGGCACCAAAAATGTTCGAAGAACGAACAGGGGTTGGAATAGCCGCACTTTAAAGGGCTATTCCACACAGATAAAGTATAAATGAATTATATGGCTTGTGACAGGCGATGCAAAAACACAATACATAACGTTAATTCACAATCAACTTACCGGGAGGAGATGGTGAAATCTGCATAGTGAGCATCATCTGTCAGCACTGGGACGTTTAGCGTGGTTGTTAGCACTCGTTATTTTAGATTAAATTGCGATAAAAATACGTCTTATGATTATTCCGATTAGACAACCGGCGATCGAGAGTTGACAGGACGAACCGTTTTTGTGCAACTGCTCGGCCCACGGCCTCCGTGGATCCAGCTGACATGTGCGAAATTTAAACTATACAGTTTAAATTCTGACGGTACGATTGGTTAGTACACAGCCTGTCAAAAGCAATCAGCGTTACGGAACAACATTTTTTATTTATTTATTCACCGTTAACTCTTTCAACCTGTCACGACCATCTTCAGACTGGTAAAATTTCCCCTGAACTTGTATAGCCCAGTTCTATAGCTATATAAAACATCCTGATTATACATATTTTATGGTTTCAATAATTGAATCGATTGAATCGAAAGGTTGGTGAAATCTGTATTAATTATGAGTTTACTATTGGGTCTTCCATTTTAGTTATGTCGTGTTTCACAACTGAATTTCCAATAGTTTGGTTATTATCAGCGTTCAGGAATGTTAACAATGTTTCATCGATTTATTTACTAATTTAGGGAATACCTTTCTATTGTTATTGTCCATATATCTTTGGGCACGTGTATATTACAATTAAATTGATGGTATCATGTGATTTATTTACTAATTTGAGGAATACCTTATTTTCTATTGTTATCGCCCATATATCATTGGGCAACGTGTCTATTACTATTAAATTGATGATATCGTGGGATTTATATACTAATTTAGGGAATACCTTATTTCTATTGTTATCGCCCATATATAGTTGGGCACGTGTCTATTGCTATTAAATTGATGGTAGCGTGGGATTTATATACTACTTTAGGGAATACCTTGTTTCTATTGTTATCGCCCATATATCATTGGGCAACGTGTCTATCACTATTAAATTTATGGTATCGTGGGATTTATTTACTAATTTAGGGAATTCCTTATCTATATTGTTATCGCCCATATAGAGTTAGGCACGTGATATTTTCTCGATTGATATTTTCACTATGTTAGATTTTAAGAGAATACATATTTAACATTTGAATATGTCATAACATTGTAACTGTATCTGCATCGGATCTATTGCTTCTTTCCAATTTTGAATGGCGATCTTTCACCATGGTGATACGTATCTCTCGTTTTTTCTGGGTTTCGTCCTTCAAGGATGATCTGGTCAATACTGACAATTTATAATCATGGAGAGAGGGGAGGCGAAAATAAATTTATAAATTTTAGAAGAGGCTTGTTAGAAAAATACGTTTTTTAGAGAGTGACAACCGAGAAGTATGTAATCTGAAGTTCATAGAAAAAAACAGAAAGTACAATCTTGGGTGTCAAGAACGTGAATTGAAACTGAATTGAATGTGAAAAGGTGAGAGGGAACGGAGCAAT
Organism: Hesperophylax consimilis; assembly: GCF_061612785.1. Taxonomy (NCBI): domain Eukaryota; kingdom Metazoa; phylum Arthropoda; class Insecta; order Trichoptera; family Limnephilidae; genus Hesperophylax; species Hesperophylax consimilis. The sequence goes on from NC_142845.1 coordinate 6,956,322, forward strand.
ATCCAATTCTCACTGGACTAAGTAAGGTTATATATTTTTTGAAATGGGATATCTCCCATTGGAACCAAGATTACATCAACAGTTTTTTAAGTATTTAAAATATATATTTTTTCTTTGTCAATTTACCAATATTGATATAACCATAAAATACATCTGGAGCCAGTGAGACTATGGAATGACCTATTGTGATATGTTGTGAAACTGAATGTAGCGGGTTGGGAAAGTAACTGGATATTTAGATCTGGTCACCAAATACGGCCAAAGTCATTTCAAGCAAAGATTTAATTCTGAATGGTGGTCTTACATCAGGGTGATACTGAAAGTATCTTCCACTCGGGAACATGTCGCAAACATACTATATGTTATTTTAAAAGAGTATTTGATTAATTTGTGAAATAACACAAATTAATATTATGAAAATTATTTGCGCACGCCGTGTTTGTTAATTCTATTGAGTTTCTCTCGTATACAACTTAATTTACTTGATACACAGTTTAAATCATAGATGTACAGATTACTTCTCAGTGATATTAGTAACAATTTTATATAATATGTATAAGAATAATGAAGACAGTGATTTATATTTATAAATCCCGCAAAGAGGGTGAAAACGACAACGTGAAGATTTATAAATATAATTCAGACACCGACAACGGTTGAACTTACTCATAGCATGCATTGTCCCATCACGGAAACATGCGTGTCAATCCTTCATCCTTCCATTAGTCCCCCAATAACTAATAACCCTCACATAGCCGTAGGTAGGTAGTATGATTGTACTTGGGAAAAGTTGAAAAGTGGCGTCCTTACGTTTAACAGCAGTCATAGGTAATGACTACCCAAACCAGGCCCGAACTAGGTACCCCTTACAGGTAGCGTGCCATGGGTGCCCCTTTTACTGAACTGTTACAGAATTTTGTTCTCCTTTCCCGTATTTATTTATACAATATATTACACGTCCAATGTGTTTTACACGAGAAATCCAATAATTACAAATTGTCGCATTTATTATTATGATACTTTTTCGATTTGAATAATATTAACATCAATAATTGTTGATTTATGATGTATACCTTAACAAATTTAGTGGAACATAAAATTAGCAATAACTTTTTCACAAACAATTTACTTCTATCTCTATATACAGGTAACGAGATATAAAACCGTAAATATATAAGTAACGAGTAAAATGTATAAGTAACGAGATATAAAGTCGTAAAAATGTGTATATTTTTACAAAAACAAATAAATTGCACTACTAGGTTTGGTTTTTTGTGAGTATCTTGTTTCCAGTGCAATTTTGTGAAAAAATGAAAACACTAATTTTGTAAAACAAAAGATTTCCTAAAAGATAAGTGTTTTTTATGTCTTTGTATACTGATAAAATCAAGGTATGCATAGAATATCAAATTTATTCCGGTTTATTATCACGTTATTGAAGTTTTGTTGACATTATTGAGTTTTCACATACATAAACACAAATTTACCATAGGGCATTCCGGTGTGGATAAGAATGTGGTACTCAATTATTAGGACACTGAGGCTTTTCAGGCAGTATTTTTCTCAAGAATAATGTTAATAAATTGCAGCAATAATTGTTAACGTAAAAAAAAGAATGCCAAATTTAAAACACTACACCTGTGTTTTAATTTTGGTGGATTAGAATATGGATACCTAAGAAATATAAAAAATATAAAACATGAACCTACTTATTTTGTTTTCCACCACTGGAAAAGAAAAACTGAAACTCAAAAAAACCAAACCTAGTCGTGCAATTTATTTGTTTTTGTAAAGTTATTCACATTTTTACGACTTTATATCTCGTTACTTATTAGGCATAAAAGAAAATTTGTTGTCTCATAAGTTGTAGGTAATTTTATGTTCTACTTAATTTGTTAGGATACTTTACCCAAAATTTTCGTTGGAAATGAGGTATATAGGAAAAACTAGATTTTGGCGCGCTTTAAACTGTTTTTTTCAAAATGGCGGCGTTAACACAGGTGCTCCAAGGTCGACAACTTGGATTTTACATCATGGGGCCAGTCTATAAAACATATTAAAAATGGGACTGCCGGAATATTCACGATCGCGGATCGCTAATTACACTGAACTTAAATGGCCGCATGAATAAGCCTCGCGGGCCGCCGGTTATGCATCACTGTGCTAGATACTCTAGGATTAAATTTTCTACAAAAATTTAAAAAATATGTAACAATAAAACGCGCATTCTATGTTGATGAGGGAGTGTTTCAAATCCTTCGAAAAGATATCAAGACAAAACTCAATACAAACTGTAATTCAGAACCATGCCCAATGGATTCTTGAAAGGACTGATGAGCCAGTTCGGCCCTGCGCTGAACAGTCACCACGACCACTCGTCATAATGGCGGACCACTTGCGGCGACACATTCTAAATGAGAACCTACAATCAGGTCCGGACCTACATAATTTCACGCCCAATGCGGAACCCCACCAAAATCTGCCAAAAGCTTTGAGAGTGTAAGTTATTTTTGTAGAGGTCGTAAATACTATACCAACAAACACAAGTCTCAATTAAGCATGATTTTAATCAGATATTTTGGATTACGGAATGATATATTAAAAATTAACTAATTTTGTTGACTAAAAATGCATTACAAGCAATAATTTTTCGCCTGAAATATCCATACGAATTGAAAATATCTCCCCAGTAAAAATAAATGCCGCCGACGGGAATTGAACCCGCACCTTCTGATTGCCGGTCAGGTGCTCTGAACCACTAAACAACGTTGGCTTATTTCTAACCCGCCAAATAATTCAATATGTACTAGTATTTCATTAAAAAATAATTGCTTATTATATTTTTTCACCCGTAAACAACAAAATTTATTTATTTTTGTAGGAAAGGCTTTGTTAGTGCTGGATTTCCCACTAGATGGCGTTGAGACATATTATGTGAACATTTGTTGGTGTAATGAATAATTATTGCTAATAATAATTTGTTATCCGTTGTGCTATGCACAAAAAACCTTGTCTTATAAACATTAGTTTTTCATTAAAAAATTAAAACAAATGCAAGTGTTTATTTTAAATCAAAAGATAAAAGTGGTTTTATAGTACATAAATCAAATAATTATTAACCCTCAATAAAGTATGGCTATTAAAAACAAAATGTTCATTTTATGAGTAAATAAAAACAATTATGTTATAATTGTTAATATTTTTCAGGGCAGTTCCTAATAATTAACAGATTTTTCTCTGAAATATGTGATAAAAAATATTATTTTCTACCGTGCTAATTTCGTGGATGAGTTCGGCCCTGCCTACAGTCCTGCGGGCCCCATATTCTTATAGCTAAAGCTCTGTGCCCATCCGGTCCTATTGATGAAAGAACCGTCAAGGACGAGGACTTTGAGAATAAACAGTTAAACAACTTTTCCTAAACAACCTTTGAGTTTATAATACGTTACGTATTTCTCAATCATTATTCAGACAATTTTTAAAACTATCGATTTTGGCTAGGTAACAATATTTTAAATCAAGTGGACTTTTATTACCTGGCTTCGTATAAGAGTTCTTTTTATCTCTGAGAAGGTACCTACTTATATTTCAACTCATTTTCAAACCGGTTATATTTATTGAACTATTTAAAAAGTGAGATCTTGCCGTATTAAAAAGGTATATATAGAAAGCGCACGCTAAGAATATGTTGGAAATGACGTTGTCAGTTGAAAATAGTAGCGTTGGCTTAGAATTTTCTGACGAAAAAATCTGCGCACAGGATACATTTATAATGCCAGACCTAACTGTCAGATTTTCTACTGTCTGCTAAGCACACAGATTTTCCGCTTCGTAGTTGAGATAATAATGTCTTCATAATAGTGTACAAAAGAAACAGGTTAAAACACAAAGTAGGTACCTTCCTACCACTCAGCATTTTCAATTTCACCTGTAGAATTTTTAAATTTTCTAATATATCGGTTCATCCTTAAGCTGCATACTCCAGTTAGAGTATTCAGGTTCTATTAAAGGGGGTTTTGTCATTATAATAGAAGGGTATTATCTAACTTGGAAAGGGACGGTTTAACGAGTCACCGATTCATTGTACTACACGCAAGGACAGGTCGGACCTGCTATATGCGGATTATCTCCATTTTACAGTTTAACGAAAAAATACCATAGTATGTAGTGCATTAATGTAATGCATTATGAATTCACCGCTAGGTGGCGTCGCGACAACACGTATTCCGTACTCCTCAAACAAAAAATAAATAAATAAGAAAGCAATACGAAAAATTACCGAACATGTCTCTAATCGGGGACTGACCATGAGGGATTGTAGTGTAACGAGATTCTTGCGTTTATCCAACAAAAAGAAGACGTGATGGACGAACAAACCACGCAAATCATATGTGATAAAATATTCACTGAAGATGACATTGAGTCCGCCAAAAGTGTTTTGTGCAAATGCGCACCGGAAAAACCTTTGCCAGGGGGTCGGCGAAGACAAGAAAAAAAAGAATTATTACTGAAATAATTAAAATTCTCAAAGAAACTGACCCGAACAATATGTAACGAACAAACGGGATTGTAAGCATTAACAAACTACCGACTGTGACATTCGATTATATTGACGCAACTGCATTTCTTATAGATTTAATAATCATCAAAAGCGACGTTCAGAAACTAAAAGATGAATCCGACCACAATAAGAACTTGGCCATTAAATAACAAATAGACTTGTTAACTTCCGAGATAAATAGTCTAAAATTTTCTGTCAGCAAGTTGCGAAAATGTGATCTCTTTTCTTAAGCAACGTGGTATTGATGCAGTGGCATAGGAATTACAAACTAAATCTAAATCTATAGGCGAATATCGAGCTTTCAAAGTTGGGACTCCCAAGTTAGCATACGAAAAACATACGGATGCGAGGATATGGCCGAATTCCTCGGTTGTGAAAAAAACACATTTTCCGAATACCGACAACTACACTAAACAAAGGATTAAAAATAATATTTAAAAAAAATTTGTCATTGGACTACAGAAAACCTGGCTTTACCTACAGACTTCTATATCGATGACCTCAATACTTGCATACAATATAACTATTTTACCCCAAAAACCAATTTATGAAGAATTCCAGTTCACATATCTGGAAGGAAATCCATTTAACTGATTTAAATTTTTGTTTTATTTGACTGTTTCTTTAAGAAAGGTAAACAAACATTCCCAGTTAGTAGGTTTGATCTCACAATACCTCAATTCTCCCTACTGGCATCATTATACACGGAAAATGTTGCTTTGTATTGATAGAGGACTTGACTTAGCAGAGGATCGAACCCACAATGCTAGGGTAGAAAGCCGATGCTTTGGACCACTCGGTTACTAGCCGGACATTGTTAGAAAAAAGATTAGAATAAAAATCAAACGTAGACAAAACATTAAATTTTAGCTTTATGAAAATATTCCGTTAAATGATGTATTATGAACCTGTGTTAGTATTTTATTTAATTTTTATGCCATCTGCTATTTTAAAGCTGGTTTCTGTTTTTTTTCTTTCTCTTTTCTTATTTATTATTTATGTATATATTAAAATGTAACTAAATATCTACAATTTAATATATTAATTTTTTTATTTTAAATGTATTCAAATCGTTTTTTTCTTCATGCCTGCATCTTGAAACGAACACATTTATTAAATTGCTGGTTTACTACGAGTTTGTAAAGAAAAACACAAGTTTGGAGCAAAAGTTTTATTATTTGCACGATTAATCCGGTCCACGTGTATAAACATGTCGTTTGTTTGAAATTTCTGTACGTTTGAGGTTTTACCGAGTGTAAATATTTCTGCCGTTGACGTAGACTAAACTGTGTTGGAGACCATAGCTGAAACTTGGGGGAGTGTGGGGAGAGGAAGCAGAGAGAGAAGGAGGATGGTGCTGTGGGGTATAATTCTGAAGGCTACGTAATAGCCATACATTAGAAAGTGCCGGGGATTTAGATTTATTTATATACCTTTAGCACATATAAAATCAGCGCCTCAACAGCCGTATTTCGCAATATACTGTTTTAGGCTGCAATTCCGGCTCAGACATTTTTTATTATTTTAATTATTTATTAGCCAATAAAATAACTTTTTTTGTATAATCCACTTCACTAGGCTGAGCCTGTTTCGAGCCGAATAATATGATACGAGAGTATCTGAACACATATTTTTTTGTTTGTATGAAATTTTATCACGCGAAATCATGAATTTTATTAGCATTACTAAAGTTTTGCTGGAAAACATTGTGGTAGGTATGTTTTTTTGCTAAATTTCCAAGGAGTATCGAAAATAATTGACATGACGTAAAATATATCAAATGGGCGGTACAAAAACAATCTTTCAAATTCATTTTTCGGTCTACATATTTTGATTTTAATGTTTAATGAGACTTTCGATTATTATTGGTTTCCTAATGAGTATCATTTTGGATGGTGAAGATCCTAGAATAATATTAGTGTTACCACGATAGCAAACAGAGCAGGTACATTTTCGCAGGATTTCCAATGTTCACAAGGTTTTGAATTTACTTAGGAGTAAGGAAAAATTTCCTGGAATTTAACTTTGTCAGCATCAAAATGTTAGATACGCAATGTAGACAGGTATTCCGTACTATGGTTTCCTGTTTCAACACATTGGCTTTTATAACCACTGAGCTCCAGGGAAATTGCTTTGGTTTAATTATTCGCTTTACACATTACTTAATATTTTAAGAATGTTTTTAAAGTACGGTTAAATAATAAAGACTTCGGTCTTTTTAGTTGGTGGCGAGCAGCGTAATAAAAAACACTTTTTGTAAATAGGTATCATGTATATGATTTATCTCCTGATTTTATTTTTTCCAATTTGACTTTTAGATCATGAACAATATGTTTTCCAACCAAAGTTATTCATCAAATCTTAAGTTTGTTTTGAAGGTTTTCGATTACGTCAGATTTAATAATTAATTACTCAAAAATAATAAATATCCACATAACGAAAAATTGTATTTACGAACGTTTTCAAATAATCTATCGACAAAAAAGTTATATCTGATTTTCATGCCTGGAGGATATGATTTATAATGGTAATTTTTTCCTCTCGTCTAAACCAGACATAAGGATAATATTTTTCGTGAAATAATATTTTTTTAGGTAGGTAGGTACTTGACGAAATAATAACCGAACCAAATTTCTTTGAATGAATTATTATTGTAATTACAGAAATAATTGTTACGAATGTTTAAAATTCAGTGATGAATGTACCTAGGCATGATGACCTGTTTTATAGTGCAGTATCCTACTCTTTTGTCTTGTTGTCCTATGAAACACAAACGTATATTTTATTATTTATTTGTAATAGAAAGTTTATGGGTACTGTCAGGTCTGTAAGTGTGATGTTGTCTCTTCAGTTTGATGTTTCTTAGAAAAATGACTCAACGGATGTTGCAAAGAACAAACATACAAGATGTCTGGCAAAGTGCGGCAACTTCAGAAGGTGATTCTACATGACGATTTATGAATGTGAATTAAGCAAGGAATGTGTGCCGAGATAGAGTGGTGTGGCTGTCTATGCTCTTACGACGTGATGGTAGGTGTTTATAAACGTTTATGGAGGAAGCTAAACATAACACTTGTTCTAAATTTCGCGTGTCCATCTGGAATTCACTACGGTAACGAAGACAAGCGGATGGCGTGGCCCGTTTTATTCAGATTTGGATTTTTTCCGCGGTGAACCCGGGCCTAGTGTTCTTCCTAGCGTTCAATTCAAAACTCCATCAAAGAGCCCTTAAAAGTTTATGAAAGGGCATGAAATTCAATTTCCACAAATCTTCAACATTTACAGAAACCTATGTTAAGGTTACAACTCATCTGTGCAATTTATAGAAGTAATTATAGTAAATAGCAGGGTGGGGAAATTATGCCGCTTTTTCCTGTCAATGTTACGTTCTCACTTGGAATAAGGGGAAGTAACGAGTAGTAGCACCCTACTAGGTAATCTTTGTTGTAAAAGCTAATAGTTATTTGCTTATATATCGATCATTATAAAAACAACATACACATCACATGAGATCACAAATCGTATTTATTATGAAAGGAGAACATATTACAAGCTCTGAACGTTTGTGCGGCCCTGACAACAGTTCCTTAAAACGGGATAGAGCCGGCGCGAAGAAAATTGAACAGACGGTCTTTCACTTTTGAAATTTGAAGGTTACTCCTGTATCGCTGAACACACATAAAAGTTATTTTCCGCTCTTTATTTTGGAGCTAGAAATATTGGATTCTCTCAATATATGCTTCATCTTCTCGTGCCATCCTATCGGAGGTCAGCCGTTATCAGGGAAATCTTCATCCTGCAGCCTGTAATACACAATAACAGTTGCTATATAATTTTTTAACGCTTTGTTTTCAGAAAACAGTGTTTCCTATTATAATACACTTTTTTGTCCTGCGTTTATAAAATTCGTTTCTTACTAGGGTAATCCCGATAAGTTACAAACCTCATTTGAGGATTGGAGTAACTTACAATACATAAGTGGGAGGTAATAGATGCAATTTTACATAAGTATTTAAATATCAAAAATATAAGTTTTACATTCAATACATTAAAAAGAGAGTTTAAGTAGAACGAACAGAAAGAGAAAACGAAAAAGAATCAAATAGGGACATACATATAGGTTTGATTAAAAATACAAGGAAAATAAAAGGAGAGAATTAAAAACAAGACGAATCAAAACATTTTCACAAAGAGATAAGAAAATTACGATTTTTCATTTTTAAATATACTTTAAAAATACTGCATTTAAATAATAATGTAGTCCAGTATAAATTTTTGCTAGATCTGAATAATGGCGTTGAATTCTTTCAATTTCAAGTTTTGTTTCGAGTAAAAAAGAAAAAAAAATTAGATGATATACAGTCAGATAAATACATTTACAAGTTATTGGAAAATAAATTTTCTGTTTATTTCACGATAAACAAAAAAATTCAATAACGATAAAAAATAGCTTTAGAATTATAATAGCTTTTTTTAAAAATTGCAAGAAACCTTGATATAGAATACACGAGTCTGTACAGTGTAAAGACGGGGTACTCTGTCGCCACCCGGTTGGGCAGCGTTCTGAGGCGGCTTAAGGTAGCGGCTGTAAGATAGGATTCATTAATGCGGGTCTTCAAGAGACAAGGATTATTTGTAGAAGGTAAAGCATATACCGGTAGTTCTTTTCAAATAAATGCCGACTTACAAAAAAAAGTCAAAGGATCGACCCGTTCTCATGAAGCTAAGATCATCTGTGAACGGGTGGTTCTTTCGTGTCCTTCGAGTTTTACGCACGTATACCGGTTCACCGGGGATCAATTAAAATACCTGTAGAACAGACACATTATGCCTACATGGTGTCCGTGCATTAGAGACGGTAATCGGTTTGTTAACAACGGATTGTCAATCAGACGCATCTTGAGAACGAAAAGGGTCGCTGATGAACCTGAATGAGTCCTGAAAAGAATTGCCGGTTTCGGATGGGCATAAGCTACTAAGTTCGGAAAACAGGAAAATTTTTAAGAATAAGATTTATTTATTTTATCAACATTTATAAAGTTTTTCGACCACCAAAATAGGCACTTAATGTACATCAACAGTGGACCTACTCTCGCCTTCTTTCAATGGATTTTAGACATAGAGTTAATCTAGTGAATTATATATATTTATTTTATGAACTTTATCGACCTATTGAATTTCATTTACGTAGGTAGTGCAGGAACCTAATGGTTTTGTTAAAGGTTTTATTAAGGGATACATTTTTCGCTCAACAGGTCGAACTCAAATTTTTCGCAGAGGCTAAATTTATATTATTAATAATAAATAAAAATAAAAATGGTATTGAGGACCACATTAAAATTTTTATTTATTTTATTTTTTTATTTATTGTTTGAAACGTTTACAGAGTGTTAACAATTATTACATTTATATTATTTCGGTGGGAATGTGCACAGATATTAACACCCCAATTAAAAATGTTCACAGCATGCGTAAACAAGGTTTAGTTGATATTAGGCGGAGATGCTAGTAGTGAAAGAAAAAAAAACAAATATAATAATAATTAAAAAGAAATATAAAACATGAATATAAAAATAAAAAATAAAAATAAAAATATAAAAATAATTCACCAAAATTTGGTAATTAAACATAACTTGATTGACTGCCGTAATGTAGTACCATATTATGAATACGAACCAAATTCATTTTTAGAAAACGAATTTTATAAAATATATTATGATAAAACTATACTAACAGACCGAGCGATTAGTCATAATAGACCCGATATAGTTTTACATGACAAAATTAAAAAAATAACTTATATCATTGATGTCGCTATTCCAATTTCCTGTAATATTCAAAAATCTGTTAGTGAAAAAATAAGAAAATACACAGATTTAGGAAATGAAATAAAAAGAATTTGGCATTCTCAGACTATAAAAATATTACCATTCGTTATTTCGGCTACTGGCATTATACCTAGCTCTCTAATTAAAAATTTAGGCGTATTAGATCTATCAAAAAAATTATTTATAAAGATGCAAAAGTCGGTCATTTTGAATACATGTAGGATAACAAAAGATTTTTTAAATATTTATGTTGAGGGATCAGTAGGATTTATAGGCCCTGTTAGAAGTTCTACCGAGCCGAACCCTCTGATATGAAAATATCTGGAGTCGGTGAATTATTTTCCCATTTGATCTCTGGTGATTTGACGTGTTGTTCTTGTATTGTTTTGTATTTATTTTGCTTATATAATGCACTTACATAATGTTGATTGACTAGATGATCATTTGTGGAAAAGTGAGTGGAAGGGTTAAGTTTTTCCTTTGGGGAAGACTTAACCCGGACAACTAAATCGGAAGTTTAAAAAAAAAAAAGTATGAAATATAAAATATAGTAAATGTACAGAGAAAGGATAAGGAAGAAAAGTAAAGAAAATAATAAAGCAATTATATCTCTTAACTGTTCTCCATAACATATCATGGTAGAAGATGGTTGATTTGTTTTTTAAAATATGCGAGACTGTTTGCGAATATATCTTTAAGGTCGCATTCAACTGTATTGTACAGACGACACATTCTAGATAGTGGATTGAAATATGCAATATCGTTATTATATATATCAAATGAAAAAAAATGTGCACTTAATCTGACTTAAAAAAAGCATGAATATAACGAGGTTACTGCATCTGAATTCGGTTACGCTGCCAAATGTTTGACCTAATTATTATCCATAAAGGGCTCGTAGAGACATGAATGTCATTCCATTACTACCGACGTAATGTTACATCATCATTCATCATAGCAGGTAAATCATTTCCATTACGTGCTCTCATCTCTCACTATCTTCTATTATCCTTGCACTACTGCATGTGGATGAAGACTTCTCCAAAATTATCATATTATACTTTATGATTCCGATTTTTTTGTCCGGGTTAAATCTTCCCCATAGGAAAAACTAAACCCTTCCACTCACTTTTCCACAAATGATCATCTAGTCAATCAACACTATGCAAGTGCATTATATAAGCAAAATAAATACAAAACAATACAAGAACAACACGTCAACTCACCAGAGATCAAATGGGAAAATAATTCACCGACTCCAGATATTTTCATATCAGAGGGTTCGGCTCGGTAGAACTTTTAACAGGGCCTATAAATCCATAACTAAAACATTATTATTAAAATACTTTGCTGAAGACTAACACGTCATTTAGTTACATTATCTGGACAGAATGAAATGAAACGAAGAACATGAAATTTATTTATGAACATAACTTTTCTTCGCAGAAAACTCTACAAAATATTTTTGGGCTTACAAGATAAGATAAAAAAGATACTTAAATTATTTTCATCTTCGTGAAATAGAAATAATTTTTTTCACCCTTTAAGCAACTCATTTGAGTTTATGTTTTTAATTATGAGAGAAAACGAGTTGTGTTTTTACTTCCGGCCAAGTTATCTTTTGAAAGGAACAATTACTTTCCGAAACGTTTTGAAGACGGGACGGGGAGGTGGGCGGTAAATAAAAGCGGAAAAGTTTTGCCTTATTGCAGAAGGAAAGCCAAAAAAAGACTGGGTTCACTACAAAAGACGGGCACGAAGACTAACTTCTAGCGCCGTTTTGTACAAACTTCATTTCGGAGAAAACATTTCAATGACAATGGAATCACTTAGATGCAGTGATTTCTCCGGCAACTTTTTAAACAGGAGAAGCCATTATATCTTGATTGAAATGAAAATATTATTACGTTAAAGAATACAAACTATGCATAATAAAATTCTAATTTTGGTTTTTGGTGCATGGATAAGTAATGTAAAATATTCATGCGTAATGCGTAACATTATTTAAGTTCAGGGAACTTTATATTCCAAAATTGGAACTACTTATCACAATATCAGTCAAGCGGTAGATAAGCAGTTACCGAAATCATTTTACGAATTAATAATTCGATATTCGAAATGCGTATTTATTTCGTTCAAATGTTTGACCGATGCTTTAATAAATTAATATACTGATACAACTCACGTGGTTTGACTGAACTAGGTCCAGTGGACACACTTTAGCCGTCCGTTCATACACACGTCCTTTGAATAGCCATCCTTTTCGTAAGTGGCGCTACATTTATTGTTCGATCAGTACAAATATGAGATGTCTTGTATTTCTTTAATGTCATTGGATAGATGTTGGTAAATATTTCCAGCTTCGCAAATCCTACAAATATAATATCCCTCGATTTTGACGGGTTATTATTACAATTCTTCAATAATCTATCAGGGATATCTGTTTCAGATAAACCGTTTCCTTTTGTTAATATCTTAATATAATTTACACCACAAAATCAAATACAATAATTAGATATGCATAAAATGTAGGCATAATGTATAAGCTATATATTAATTTATTTTGTTCATAACGGAAGTTCGGTAATTATTTGTTGAATAGTTTCCAAGTTTTAAAGACATCGGTTAGATTTTTCCTAAAATAGTTTGTTGGTAAGCTAAGACTTGATTAATAAAATATTTCTAGTTGGATACAACAGATAATTAGTTAAGATTAGTTGGTTCCGATATTGTTTCACAATCAGGTCCTTCCTTTAGGCACTAACGTCTTTGAATAAAGGCTATTGTGGTTATTTCTCAAAGATCCTCATAAAATAATCAATTGTCTAATTTGAATTTCAAATTGTAGAAAACCTTTCTGTAGTATTATGTGTGTGAAGGAATAAATTAGTTCAAATAATATTCTCGCTTTCTCCGGGTCCAGTTCAATTCCATCGTGCAAATAGTGGTTTTGGTCGAGTAGGCACTTTGCCCGGTCACTCCGGGC